>NW_027310280.1:0-112500 GCF_047496795.1 Chiloscyllium punctatum
AGAGGGAGAGGGAGATAGAGGGAGAGGGAGAGAGAGGGAGAGGGAGAGAGAGGGAGAGGGAGAGGGAGAGAGAGGGTGAGGGAGAGGGAGAGGGAGGGAGAGGGAGAGGGATAGAGGGAGAGGGAGAGGGAGAGGGAGAGAGGAAGAGAGGGAGAGAGGGAGAGGGAGAGGGAGGGAGAGAGGGAGAGAGGGAGAGGGAGAGAGGGGGAGAGGGAGAGGGAGAGAGGGAGAGGGAGAGAGAGGGAGAAGAGGGAGAGGGAGAGAGACAGGGGAGAGAGAGAGAGAGGGAGAAGGAGAGTGAGTAGGTGGGGAGAGAGAGAGAGAGAGGGGGGAGAGAGAGAGTGGGAGGGGAGAGAGAGAGAGGGAGAGGGAGGGAGACACAGAGAGAGAGTGTGTGAGATCGGCTGGGAGGGGGGGGTGGTGGGGGGTGATTGGGAGAATGGTTCCTTCCGCAGGTCCGTCCCTCCCGAGCCTGTCAGATCAATACTGCCGTCCCTGCCTCCTCAGCGTCGATCGATTAGTCTCATTAGCCAAGTCCATTAGAGTCCCGGGAGTGAGCAGCGGACATTGCCAGTGAGTCTTTGAAAGAGCCTGCTAATGGACTCTGGGGTCAATGCTGCGGCAACTCCTCCCCAAGGGGCATCCTGAGAGGGGGGGGGGGGAGGAGGGGAGCGGCGCGCGACTTATCGGGAGGCCGTGCTGATTGGCGGAACAGAGAGGATCATGGGATACTTGACAACCAACCCCGGGCACCGGGGGGAACAGAGAGGATCATGGGATACTTGACAACCAACCCCGGGCACCGGGAGGAACAGAGAGGATCGTGGGATACCTGACAACCAACCCCGGGCACCAGGAGGAACAGAGAGGATCGTGGGATACCTGACAACCAACCCCGGACACCGGGAGGAACAGAGAGGATCATGGGATACCTGACAACCAACCCCAGGCACCGGGAGGAACAGACAGGATCGTGGGATACCTAACAACCAACCCCGGGCACCGGGAGGAACAGAGAGGATCGTGGGATACTTGACAACCAACCCCGGGCACCGGGGGGAACAGAGAGGATCATGGGATACTTGACAACCAACCCCGGGCACCGGGCGTAACAGAGAGAATCATGGGATACTTGACAACCAACCCCGGGCACCAGGAGGAACAGAGAGGATCGTGGGATATTTGACAACCAACCCCAGGCACCGGGAGGAACAGACGGGATCGTGGGATACCTGACAACCAACCCCGGGCACCGGGTGGAACGGAGAGGATCATGGGATACTTGACAACCAACCCCGGGCACCGGGGGGAACAGAGAGGATCATGGGATACTTGACAACCAACCCCGGGCACCGGGCGGAACAGAGAGGATCGTGGGATACCTGACAACCAACCCCGGGCACCAGGAGGAACAGAGAGGATCGTGGGATACCTGACAACCAACCCCGGACACCGGGAGGAACAGAGAGGATCATGGGATACCTGACAACCAACCCCAGGCACCGGGAGGAACAGACAGGATCGTGGGATACCTAACAACCAACCCCGGGCACCGGGAGGAACAGAGAGGATCGTGGGATACTTGACAACCAACCCCGGGCACCGGGGGGAACAGAGAGGATCATGGGATACTTGACAACCAACCCCGGGCACCGGGCGTAACAGAGAGAATCATGGGATACTTGACAACCAACCCCGGGCACCAGGAGGAACAGAGAGGATCGTGGGATATTTGACAACCAACCCCAGGCACCGGGAGGAACAGACGGGATCGTGGGATACCTGACAACCAACCCCGGGCACCGGGTGGAACGGAGAGGATCATGGGATACTTGACAACCAACCCCGGGCACCGGGTGGAACAGAGAGGATCATGGGATACTTGACAACCAACCCCGGGCACCGGGCGGAACAGAGAGGATCATGGGATACCTGACAACCAACCCCGGGCACCAGGAGGAATAGAGAGGATCGTGGGATACCTGACAACCAACCCCGGACACCGGGAGGAACAGAGAGGATCATGGGATACCTGACAACCAACCCCAGGCACCGGGAGGAACAGACAGGATCGTGGGATACCTAACAACCAACCCCGGGCACCAGGAGGAACAGAGAGGATCGTGGGATACTTGACAACCAACCCCGGGCACCGGGAGGAACAGAGAGGATCATGGGATACCGGACAACCAACCCCGGTCACCAGGAGGAACAGAGATACTTGACAACCAACCCCGGGCACCAGGAGTAACAGATGGGATCATGGGATACTTGACAACCAACTCCAGGCACCGGGAGGAACAGACAGGATCGTGGGATACCTGACAACCAACCCTGGGCACTGGGCGGAACAGAGAGGATCGTGGGATACCTGAAAACCAACCCCGGGCACCAGGAGGAACAGAGAGGATCATGGGATACCTGACAACCAACCCCGGGCACCAGGAGGAACAGAGAGGATCATGGGATACCTGACAACCAACCCCGGGCACCAGGAGGGACAGAGAGGAACGTGGGATACCTGACAACCAACCCCAGGCACCAGGAGGAACAGAGAGGATCATGGGATACTTGACCGCAAATCCATGAAGGGAGAGAGGGGGCAACCTATTTATCTTGGGAGGGAGGTAGGGGGTGGGCGCTGTGGGAAGGTCAGCGCTGAGGGAGTGAGCGCTGAGGGAGGGTCAGTGCTGTGGGAGGGTCAGCGCTGAGGGAGGGTCAGTGCTGAGGGAGGGTCAGTGCTGAGGGAGTGGGCGCTGAGGGAGGGTCAGTGCTGTGGGAGGGTCAGTGCTGAGGGAGGGTCAGTGCTGAGGGAGTGGGCACTGTGGGAGGGTCAGCGCTGAGGGAGCGGGTGCTGTGGAGGGTCAGTGCTGAGGGAGCGGGCACTGAGGGAGGGTCAGTGCTGAGGGAGCGGGCGCTGAGGGAGGGTCAGTGCTGAGGGAGGGTCAGTGCTGAGGGAGGGGGCACTGAGGGAGGGTCAGTGCTGAGGGAGGGGGCACTGAGGGAGGGTCAATGCTGTGGGAGGGTCAGTGCTGAGGGAGGGTCAGCGCTGAGGGAGGGTCAGTGCTGAGGGAGGGTCAGTGCTGAGGGAGCGGGCGCTGTGGGAGGGTCAGTGCTGAGGGAGGGTCAGTGCTGTGGGAGGGTCAGTGCTGAGGGAGCGGGCGCTGTGGGAGGGTCAGCGCTGAGGGAGTGGGTGCTGTGGGAGGGTCAGCGCTGAGGGAGGGTCAGTGCTGTGGGAGGGTCAGTGCTGAGGGAGTGGGTGCTGTGGGAGGGTCAGCGCTGAGGGAGGGTCAGTGCTGTGGGAGGGTCAGTGCTGAGGGAGTGGGTGCTGTGGGAGGGTCAGCGCTGAGGGAGCGGGCGCTGTGGGAGAGTCAGCGCTGAGGGAGCGGGCGCTGTGGGAGGGTCAGTGCTGAGGGAGTGGGCGCTGTGGGAGGGTCAGTGCTGGGGGAAGGTCAGTGCTGAGGGAGGGTCAGTGCTGGGGGAAGGTCAGTGCTGGGGGAGGGTCAGTGCTGAGGGAGGGTCAGTGCTGAGGGAGGGTCAGTGCTGGGGGAAGGTCAGTGCTGGGGGAGGGTCAGTGCTGAGGGAGGGTCAGTGCTGAGGGAGGGTCAGTGCTGTGGGAGGGTCAGTGCTGTGGGAGCGGGCACTGAGGGAGGGTCAGTGCTGAGGGAGGGTCAGTGCTGTGGGAGGGTCAGTGCTGAGGGAGTGTGCGCTGTGGGAGGGTCAGTGCTGAGGGAGTGGGCACTGAGGGAGGGTCAGTGCTGAGGGAGGGTCAGTGCTGTGGGAGGGTCAGTGCTGAGGGAGGGTCAGTGCTGAGGGAGGGTCAGTGCTGTGGGAGTGGGCACTGAGGGAGGGTCAGTGCTGAGGGAGGGGGCACTGAGGGAGGGTCAGTGCTGAGGGAGTGTGCGCTGTGGGAGGGTCAGTTCTGAGGGAGTGGGCACTGAGGGAGGGTCAGTGCTGAGGGAGGGTCAGTGCTGTGGGAGGGTCAGTGCTGTGGGAGGGTCAGTGCTGAGGGAGGGTCAGTGCTGAGGGAGGGTCAGTGCTGTGGGAGGGTCAGTGCTGAGGGAGGGTCAGTGCTGAGGGAGGGTCAGTGCTGGGGGAAGGTCAGTGCTGGGGGAGGGTCAGTGCTGAGGGAGGGTCAGTGCTGAGGGAGGGTCAGTGCTGTGGGAGCGGGCACTGAGGGAGGGTCAGTGCTGAGGGAGGGTCAGTGCTGTGGGAGGGTCAGTGCTGAGGGAGTGTGCGCTGTGGGAGGGTCAGTGCTGAGGGAGTGGGCACTGAGGGAGGGTCAGTGCTGAGGGAGGGTCAGTGCTGAGGGAGGGTCAGTGCTGTGGGAGGGTCAGTGCTGAGGGAGGGTCAGTGCTGAGGGAGGGTCAGTGCTGTGGGAGTGGGCACTGAGGGAGGGTCAGTGCTGAGGGAGGGGGCACTGAGGGAGGGTCAGTGCTGAGGGAGGGTCAGTGCTGAGGGAGTGTGCGCTGTGGGAGGGTCAGTGCTGTGGGAGTGGGCGCTGTGGGAGGGTCAGTGCTGAGGGAGTGTGCGCTGTGGGAGGGTCAGTGCTGAGGGAGGGTCAGTGCTGAGGGAGGGTCAGTGCTGTGGGAGGGTCAGTGCTGTGGGAGGGTCAGTGCTGAGGGAGGGTCAGTGCTGAGGGAGGGTCAGTGCTGGGGGAGGGTCAGTGCTGTGGGAGGGTCAGTGCTGTGGGAGTGGGCGCTGTGGGAGGGTCAGTGCTGTGGGAGTGGGCGCTGTGGGAGTGGGTGCTGAGGGAGGGTCAGTGCTGTGGGAGGGTCAGTGCTGAGGGAGGGTCAGTGCTGAGGGAGGGTCAGTGCTGTGGGAGCGGGCGCTGTGGGAGGGTCAGTGCTGTGGGAGTGGGCGCTGTGGGAGTGGGTGCTGTGGGAGGGTCAGTGCTGGGGGAGGGTCAGTGCTGAGGGAGGGTCAGTGCTGGGGGAGGGTCAGTGCTGAGGGAGGGTCAGTGCTGAGGGAGGGTCAGTGCTGTGGGAGCGGGCGCTGTGGGTGTGGGCACTGTGCGAGTGGGTGCTGTGGGAGCGGGTGCTGTGGGAGGGTCAGTGCTGAGGGAACGGGCACTGTGTGAGTGGGCACTGTGGGAGTGGGCGCTATGGGAGGGTCAGTGCTGAGGGAACGGGCACTGTGTGAGTGGGCACTGTGGGAGTGGGCGCTATGGGAGGGTCAGTGCTGAGGGAACGGGCACTGTGTGAGTGGGCACTGTGGGTGTGGGCGCTATGGGAGGGTCAGTGCTGAGGGAACAGGCACTGTGTGAGTGGGCACTGTGGGAGTGGGCGCTGTGGGTGTGGGCACTGTGCGAGTGGGTGCTGTGGGAGCGGGTGCTGTGGGAGGGTCAGCGCTGAGGGAGCGGGCGCTGTGGGAGGGTCAGCGCTGAGGGAACGGGCACTGTGGGAGTGGGCGCTATGGGAGTGTGCACTGTGGGAGTGGGTGCTGTGGGAGCGGGTGCTGTGGGAGGGTCAGTGCTGGGGGAGTGGGCACTGTGGGAGGGTCAGTGCTGTGTGAGTGGGCGCTGTGGAAGGGTCAGCGCTGAGGGAGTGGGCACTGTGTGAGTGGGCGCTGTGGGAGGGTCAGTGCTGAGGGAGGGTCAGTGCTGTGGGAGCGGGCACTGTGGGAGGGTCAGTGCTGAGGGAGGGTCAGTGCTGTGGGAGCGGGCACTGTGGGAGTGGGTACTGGGGGAGTGGGCACTGTGGGAGGGTCAGTGCTGTGTGAGTGGGCGCTGTGGGAGGGTCAGTGCTGAGGGAGTGGGCACTGTGTGAGTGGGCGCTGTGGGAGTGGCCGCTGTGGGAGTGGGCGCTGTGGGAGTGGGCACTGTGTGAGTGGGCGCTGTGGGAGGGTCAGCGCTGAGGGAGTGGGCGCTGTGTGAGTGGGCACTGTGGGAGTGGGAGTGTGGGCACAGCAATTGACACGCCAACGTCACTGAAAATCCAGGCACAGCCCCCACCCGCCGCTCCCACCGACTTTGGGCCTCTTCCCGTCCCCGAGTTGTCCCGGGCAATTTCTCCCGAGCAGTACGCCCGGGACGGACCGGGGACGAACTCCGGCTGACTGGGGTGGATCCTGGAATTGGGGACCGCTGTGTCGATGACTTCCCCTGCTGGCCTCACCTTCCCTGTTTGATTCCCACTTCCGCTGTCTTGTGTCGAGAGAGAACTTCCTGAGCCAACGCCCCCACCTTGAACAGGCTGCGGAACCGGCCGTGCAAGTTTACTGGCACTGCTGGCAAATTCCAAATTCCAGGACAGAGAGAGAGAGAGAGAGAGAGAGAGAGAGAGAGATTGCAAAAAGTCTCTGCTCATTTGACGCCAAGCAGCAAGACAGCCAGATCCCAGTTCCAGCAGGGAAACCGACTTAGCCAAGTGGTCCGAACGCTGCACACTCAATTCCGATCAGGACAAACTCTCCCCTCCCCTCGGTCCTCCACATTCTCCCCCGCCCCACCTATCCGCATCAACTCCCTCCCGACCTCCTGGATCACACTGTCTTGCCAGACCACTTCGGAGGTGCGTCTGCTGGTAAGTCAATCAGTGCCTTGCTAACTCGGAAACAGAGAGAGAGAGAGAGAGAGAGAGAGAGAAGTGCAGTGATTGAAAGCGATATTGCATGTCGGCGACAGCAGGTAGACGACAGCCAAGGATGTGTAAGAGAGAGAGAGAGACAGAGAGAGAGGTTGTGTGAAGCGAAGCAGAAAATGATGCAGTCGGGGCAGTGTACCACACGACAATCGGATTGAAGCTGTGATTTATATAAACAATAACAGATACCCCGGGAGGGAGTTACAGACTGGAATCTAATCGAGGGGTTCGGGGTGGTTTATATAAACAATAACAGATACCCCGGGAGGGAGTTACAGACTGGAATCGAATCGAGGGGTTCGGGGTGGTTTATATACAGAATAACAGATACCCCAGGAGTGAGTTACAGACTGGAATCTAATCGAGCGGTTCAGGGTGGTTTATATACAGAATAACAGATACCCCGGGAGGGAGTTACAGACTGGAATCTAATCGAGGGGTTCAGGATGGTTTATATACAGAATAACAGATACTCCGGGAGGGAGTTACAGACTGGAATCTAATCGAGGGGTTCGGGGTGGTTTATATACAGAATAACAGATACCCCGGGACGGAGTTACAGACTGGAATCTAATCGAGGGGTTCAGGATGGTTTATAGACAGAATAACAGATACCCCGGGAGGGAGTTACAGACTGGAATCTAATCGAGGGGTTCGGGGTGGTTTATATACAGAATAACAGATACCCCGGGAGGGAGTTACAGACTGGAATCTAATCGAGGGGTTCAGGGTGGTTTATATACAGAATAACAGATACCTGGGAGGGAGTTACAGACTGGAATCTAATCGAGGGGTTCGGGGTGGTTTATATACAGAATAACAGATACCCCGGGAGGGAGTTACAGACTGGAATCTAATCGAGGGGTTCAGGATGGTTTATATACAGAATAACAGATACCCCGGGAGGGAGTTACAGACTGGAATCTAATCGAGGGGTTCGGGGTGGTTTATATACAGAATAACAGATACCTGGGAGGGAGTTACACACTGGAAACTAATCGAGTGGTTTGGGGTGGTTTATAAACAGAATAACAGATACCCGGGAGGGAGTTACAGACTGGAATCTAATCGAGGGGTTCGGGGTGGTTTATATACAGAATAACAGATACTCCAGGAGGGAGTTACAGACTGGAATCTAATCGAGGGGTTCGGGGTGGTTTATGTACAGAATAACAGATACTCCAGGAGGGAGTTACAGACTGGAATCTAATCGAGGGGTTCGGGGTGGTTTATATACAGAATAACAGATACTCCGGGACGGAGTTACAGACTGGAATCTAATCGAGGGGTTCGGGGTGGTGTATATACAGAATTGCAGATACTCCGGGAGGGAGTTACAGACTGGAATCTAATCGAGGGGTTCAGGGTGGTTTATATACAGAATAACAGATACCTGGGAGGGAGTTACAGACTGGAATCTAATCGAGGGGTTCGGGGTGGTTTATATACAGAATAACAGATACCCCGGGAGGGAGTTACAGACTGGAATCTATTCGAGGGGTTCAGGATGGTTTATATACAGAATAACAGATACCCCGGGAGGGAGTTACAGACTGGAATCTAATCGAGGGGTTCAGGATGGTTTATGTACGGAATAACAGATACCCCGGGAGGGAGTTACAGACTGGAATCTAATCGAGAGGTTCGGGGTGGTTTATATACAGAATAACAGATACACCGGGAGGGAGTTACAGACTGGAATCTAATCGAGGGGTTCGGGGCGGTTTATATACAGAATAACAGATACCCGGGAGTGAGTTACAGACTGGAAACTAATTGAGGGGTTCGGGGTAGTTCATATACAAAATAACAGATACCCCGGGAGGGAGTTACAGACTGGAATCTAATCAAGGGGTTCGGGGTGGTTTATTTACAGAATAACACATACCCAGGAGTGAGTTACAGACTGGTATCGAATCGAGTGGTTCGGGGTGGTTTATATACAGAATAACAGATACCCCGGGAGGGAGTTACTCACTGGAATATAATCGAGGGATTCGGGGTGGTTTATATACAGAATAACTGATACCCGGGAGTCAGTTACAGACTGGAATCTAATCGAGCGGTTCGGGGTGGTTAAAATACAGAATAACAGATACCCGGGAGGGAGTTACAGACTGGAATCTAATCGAGGAGTTCAGGGTGGTTAACAGAAAAAATAACAGATATCCCGGGAGTGAGTTACAGACTGGAATCTAATCGAGGGGTTCGGGGTGGTTTAAATACAGAATAACACATACCCGGGAGGGAGTTACAGACTGGAATCTCATCGAGGGGTTCGGGGTGGTTTATATACAGAATAACAGATACCCCGGGAGTGAGTTACAGACTGGAATCTAATTGAGGGGTTCGGGGTGGTTTATGTACAGAATACCAGATACCCGGGAGTGAGTTACAGACTGGAAACTAATCGAGGGGTTCGGGGTGGTTTATATACAGAATAACAGATACCCCGGGAGTGAGTTACAGACTGGAATCTAATCGAGGGGTTCGGGGTGGTTTATATACAGAATAACAGATACCCGGGAGTGAGTTACAGACTGGAAACTAATTGAGGGGGTCGGGGTGGTTTATATACAGAATAACAGATACCCCGGGAGGGAGTTACAGACTGGAATCTAATCAAGGGGTTCAGGGTGGTTTATATACAGAATAACAGATACCTGGGAGGGAGTTACAGACTGGAAACTAATTGAGGGGGTCGGGGTGGTTTATATACAGAATTACAGATACTTCAGGAGGGAGTTACAGACTGGAATCTAATCGATGGGTTCGGGTGGTTTATATACAGAATAACAGATACTCCGGGAGTGAGTTACAGACTGGAAACTAATTGAGGGGTTCGGGGTGGTTTATATACAGAATAACAGATACCCCGGGAGGGAGTTACGGACTGGAATCTAATCGAGGGGTTCGGGGTGGTTTATATACAGAATAACAGATACCCGGGAGTGAGTTACAGACTGGAAACTAATTGAGGGGGTCGGGGTGGTTTATATACAGAATAACAGATACCCCGGGAGGGAGTTACAGACTGGAATCTAATCAAGGGGTTCAGGGTGGTTTATATACAGAATAACAGATACTCAGAGTGAGTTACAGACTGGAATCTAATCGAGTGGTTCAGGGTGGTTTACATACAGAAGAACAGATACCCGGGAGTGAGTTACAGACTGGAATCTAATCGAGGGGTTCGGGATTTTTTATATACTGAATAACAGATAGCCAGGAGGAAGTTACAGACTGGAATCTAATCGAGGGGTTCGGGGTGGTTTATATACAGAATAACAGATACCCCGGGAGTGAGTTACAGATTGGAATCTAATCGCGGGGTTCGGGGTAGTTCATATACAGAATAACAGTTACCCAGGAGGGAGTTACAGACTGGAATCTAATCGAGGGGTTCGGGGTGGTTTATATACAGAATAACAGATATCCGGGAGTGAGTTACAGACTGGAATCTAATCGAGGGGTTCAGGGTGGTTTATATACTGAATAACAGATACCCCGGGAGGGAGTTACAGACTGGAATCTAATCGAGTGGTTCAGGGTGGTTTATATACAGAATAACAGATATCCCGGGAGTGAGTTACAGACTGGAATCTAATCGAGGGGTTCGGGGTGGTTTATTTACAGAATAACACATACCCAGGAGTGAGTTACAGACTGGAATCTAATCGAGGGGTTCAGGATGGTTTATATACAGAATAACAGATACACCGGGAGGGAGTTACTCACTGGAATATAATCGAGGGGTTCGGGGTGGTTTATATACAGAATAACAGATACCCCGGGAGGGAGTTACAGACTGGAATCTAATCGAGGGGTTCGGGGTGGTTTATATACAGAATAACAGATACCCCGGGAGGGAGTTACAGACTGGAATCTAATCGAGGGGTTCAGGATGGTTTATATACAGAATAACAGATACCCCGGGAGGGAGTTACAGACTGGAATCTAATCGAGGGGTTCAGGATCATTTATGTACAGAATAACTGATACGTTGGAGTGAGTTACAGACTGGAATCTAATCGAGGGGTTCAGGGTGGTTTATATACAGAATAACAGATACCTGGGAGGGAGTTACACACTGGAAACTAATCGAGTGGTTTGGGGTGGTTTATAAACAGAATAACAGATACCCGGGAGGGAGTTACAGACTGGAATCTAATCGAGGGGTTCGGGGTGGTTTATATACAGAATAACAGATACTCCAGGAGGGAGTTACAGACTGGAATCTAATCGAGGGGTTCGGGGTGGTTTATGTACAGAATAACAGATACTCCAGGAGGGAGTTACAGACTGGAATCTAATCGAGGGGTTCGGGGTGGTTTATATACAGAATAACAGATACTCCGGGACGGAGTTACAGACTGGAATCTAATCGAGGGGTTCGGGGTGGTGTATATACAGAATTGCAGATACTCCAGGAGGGAGTTACAGACTGGAATCTAATCGAGGGGTTCAGGGTGGTTTATATACAGAATAACAGATACCCAGGAGTGAGTTACAGACTGGAATCTAATCGAGGGGTTCAGGGTGGTTTATATACAGAATTACAGATACTCCAGGAGGGAGTTACAGACTGGAATCTAATCGAGGGGTTCAGGATGGTTTATGTACAGAATAACAGATACTCCGGGAGGGAGTTACAGACTGGAATCTAATCGAGGGGTTCGGGGTGGTTTATATACAGAATAACAGATACTCCAGGACGGAGTTACAGACTGGAATCTAATCGTGGGGTTCAGGATGGTTTATATACAGAATAACAGATACCCCGGGAGAGAGTTACAGACTGGAATCTAATCGAGGGGTTCGGGGTGGTTTATATACAGAATAACAGATACCCCGGGAGGGAGTTACAGACTGGAATCTAATCGAGGGGTTCAGGGTGGTTTATATACAGAATAACAGATACCTGGGAGGGAGTTACAGACTGGAATCTAATCGAGGGGTTCGGGGTGGTTTATATACAGAATAACAGATACCCCGGGAGGGAGTTACAGACTGGAATCTATTCGAGGGGTTCAGGATGGTTTATATACAGAATAACAGATACCCCGGGAGGGAGTTACAGACTGGAATCTAATCGAGGGGTTCAGGATGGTTTATGTACGGAATAACAGATACCCCGGGAGGGAGTTACAGACTGGAATCTAATCGAGAGGTTCGGGGTGGTTTATATACAGAATAACAGATACACCGGGAGGGAGTTACAGACTGGAATCTAATCGAGGGGTTCGGGGCGGTTTATATACAGAATAACAGATACCCGGGAGTGAGTTACAGACTGGAAACTAATTGAGGGGTTCGGGGTAGTTCATATACAAAATAACAGATACCCCGGGAGGGAGTTACAGACTGGAATCTAATCAAGGGGTTCGGGGTGGTTTATTTACAGAATAACACATACCCAGGAGTGAGTTACAGACTGGTATCGAATCGAGTGGTTCGGGGTGGTTTATATACAGAATAACAGATACCCCGGGAGGGAGTTACTCACTGGAATATAATCGAGGGATTCGGGGTGGTTTATATACATAATAACTGATACCCGGGAGTCAGTTACAGACTGGAATCTAATCGAGGGGTTCGGGGTGGTTTATGTCCAGAATAACAGATACCCGGGAGTGAGTTACAGACTGGAATCTAATCGAGCGGTTCGGGGTGGTTAAAATACAGAATAACAGATACCCGGGAGGGAGTTACAGACTGGAATCTAATCGAGGAGTTCAGGGTGGTTAACAGAAAAAATAACAGATATCCCGGGAGTGAGTTACAGACTGGAATCTAATCGAGGGGTTCGGGGTGGTTTATATACAGAATAACACATACCCGGGAGGGAGTTACAGACTGGAATCTCATCGAGGGGTTCGGGGTGGTTTATATACAGAATAACAGATACCCCGGGAGTGAGTTACAGACTGGAATCTAATCGAGGGGTTCGGGGTGGTTTATGTACAGAATACCAGATACCCGGGAGTGAGTTACAGACTGGAAACTAATCGAGGGGTTCGGGGTGGTTTATATACAGAATAACAGATACCTGGGAGGGAGTTACAGACTGGAAACTAATTGAGGGGGTCGGGGTGGTTTATATACAGAATTACAGATACTTCAGGAGGGAGTTACAGACTGGAATCTAATCGATGGGTTCGGGTGGTTTATATACAGAATAACAGATACTCCGGGAGTGAGTTACAGACTGGAAACTAATTGAGGGGTTCGGGGTGGTTTATATACAGAATAACAGATACCCCGGGAGGGAGTTACGGACTGGAATCTAATCGAGGGGTTCGGGGTGGTTTATATACAGAATAACAGATACCCGGGAGTGAGTTACAGACTGGAAACTAATTGAGGGGGTCGGGGTGGTTTATATACAGAATAACAGATACCCCGGGAGGGAGTTACAGACTGGAATCTAATCAAGGGGTTCAGGGTGGTTTATATATAGAATTACAGATACCCGGGAGTGAGTTACAGACTGGAATCTAATCGAGTGGTTCAGGGTGGTTTACATACAGAAGAACAGATACCCGGGAGTGAGTTACAGACTGGAATCTAATCGAGGGGTTCGGGATTTTTTATATACTGAATAACAGATAGCCAGGAGGAAGTTACAGACTGGAATCTAATCGAGGGGTTCGGGGTTGTTTATATACAGAATAACAGATACCCCGGGAGTGAGTTACAGATTGGAATCTAATCGCGGGGTTCGGGGTAGTTCATATACAGAATAACAGTTACCCAGGAGGGAGTTACAAACTGGAATCTAATCGAGGGGTTCGGGGTGGTTTATATACAGAATAACAGATATCCGGGAGTGAGTTACAGACTGGAATCTAATCGAGGGGTTCAGGGTGGTTTATTTACAGAATAACACATACCCAGGAGTGAGTTACAGACTGGTATCGAATCGAGTGGTTCGGGGTGGTTTATATACAGAATAACTGATACCCGGGAGTCAGTTACAGATTGGAATCTAATCGAGGGGTTCGGGTTGGTTTATATACAGAATAACAGAGACCCGGGAGTGAGTTACAGACTGGAATCTAATCGAGGGGTTCGGGGTGGTTTATATACAGAATAACAGATACCCCCGGAGGGAGTTACAGACTGGAATCTAATCGAGGGGTTCGGGGTGGTTTATATGCAGAATAACAGATACCCCGGGAGGGAGTTACAGACTGGAATCTAATCGAGGAGTTCAGGGTGGTTAACACAAAAAATAACATATATCCCGGGAGGGAGTTACAGACTGGAATCTAATCGAGGGGTTCAGGGTGGTTTATATACAGAATAACAGATACCCCGGGAAGGAGTTACCGACTGGAATCTAATCGAGGAGTTCAGGGTGGTTAACACAAAAAATAACATATATCCCGGGAGGGAGTTACAGACTGGAATCTAATCGAGGGGTTCGAGGTGGTTTATATACAGAATAACAGATACCCGGGAGTGAGTTACAGACTGGAAACTAATTGAGGGGTTCGGGGTGGTTTATATACAGAATAACAGATACTCCGGGACGGAGTTACAGACTGGAATCTAATCGAGGGGTTCGGGGTGGTTTATATACAGAATAACAGATACCTGGGAGTGAGTTACAGTCTGGAATCTAATCGAGGGTTTCGGGGGGGGTTTATATACAGAATTACAGATACTCCGGGAGGGAGTTACAGACTGGAATCTAATCGAGTGGTTCGGGGTGGTTTATATACAGAATAACAGATACTCGGGGAGGGAGTTACAGACTGGAATCGAATTGAAAGGTTCGGGGTGGTTTATATACAGAATAACAGATACCCGGGAGGGAGTTACAGACTGGAATCTAATCGAGGGGTTCGGGGTGGTTTATATACAGAATTACAGATACTCCAGGAGGGAGTTACAGACTGGAATCTAATCGAGGGGCTCGGGGTGGTTTATATACAGAATAACACATACCCCGGGAGGGAGTTACAGACTGGAAACTAATCGAGTGGTTTGGGGTGGTTTATGTACAGAATAACAGGTACTCTGGGAGGGAGTCACAGACTGGAATCTCATCGAGGGGTTAAGGGTGGTTTATATACAGAATAACAGAGACCCGGGAGGGAGTTACAGACTGGAATCTAATCGAGGGGTTCGGGGTGGTTTATATACAGAATAACAGATACCCGGGAGGGAGTTACAGACTGGAATCCAATCGAGGGGTTCGGGGTGGTTTATATACAGAATAACAGATACCTGGGAGGGAGTTACAGACTGGAATCTAATCGAGGGGTTCGGGGTGGTTTATATACAGAATAACAGATACCCCGGGAGGGAGTTACAGACTGGAATCTATTCGAGGGGTTCAGGATGGTTTATATACAGAATAACAGATACCCCGGGAGGGAGTTACAGACTGGAATCTAATCGAGGGGTTCAGGATGGTTTATGTACGGAATAACAGATACCCCGGGAGGGAGTTACAGACTGGAATCTAATCGAGAGGTTCGGGGTGGTTTATATACAGAATAACAGATACACCGGGAGGGAGTTACAGACTGGAATCTAATCGAGGGGTTCGGGGCGGTTTATATACAGAATAACAGATACCCGGGAGTGAGTTACAGACTGGAAACTAATTGAGGGGTTCGGGGTAGTTCATATACAAAATAACAGATACCCCGGGAGGGAGTTACAGACTGGAATCTAATCAAGGGGTTCGGGGTGGTTTATTTACAGAATAACACATACCCAGGAGTGAGTTACAGACTGGTATCGAATCGAGTGGTTCGGGGTGGTTTATATACAGAATAACAGATACCCCGGGAGGGAGTTACTCACTGGAATATAATCGAGGGATTCGGGGTGGTTTATATACATAATAACTGATACCCGGGAGTCAGTTACAGACTGGAATCTAATCGAGGGGTTCGGGGTGGTTTATGTCCAGAATAACAGATACCCGGGAGTGAGTTACAGACTGGAATCTAATCGAGCGGTTCGGGGTGGTTAAAATACAGAATAACAGATACCCGGGAGGGAGTTACAGACTGGAATCTAATCGAGGAGTTCAGGGTGGTTAACAGAAAAAATAACAGATATCCCGGGAGTGAGTTACAGACTGGAATCTAATCGAGGGGTTCGGGGTGGTTTATATACAGAATAACACATACCCGGGAGGGAGTTACAGACTGGAATCTCATCGAGGGGTTCGGGGTGGTTTATATACAGAATAACAGATACCCCGGGAGTGAGTTACAGACTGGAATCTAATCGAGGGGTTCGGGGTGGTTTATGTACAGAATACCAGATACCCGGGAGTGAGTTACAGACTGGAAACTAATCGAGGGGTTCGGGGTGGTTTATATACAGAATAACAGATACCTGGGAGGGAGTTACAGACTGGAAACTAATTGAGGGGGTCGGGGTGGTTTATATACAGAATTACAGATACTTCAGGAGGGAGTTACAGACTGGAATCTAATCGATGGGTTCGGGTGGTTTATATACAGAATAACAGATACTCCGGGAGTGAGTTACAGACTGGAAACTAATTGAGGGGTTCGGGGTGGTTTATATACAGAATAACAGATACCCCGGGAGGGAGTTACGGACTGGAATCTAATCGAGGGGTTCGGGGTGGTTTATATACAGAATAACAGATACCCGGGAGTGAGTTACAGACTGGAAACTAATTGAGGGGGTCGGGGTGGTTTATATACAGAATAACAGATACCCCGGGAGGGAGTTACAGACTGGAATCTAATCAAGGGGTTCAGGGTGGTTTATATATAGAATTACAGATACCCGGGAGTGAGTTACAGACTGGAATCTAATCGAGTGGTTCAGGGTGGTTTACATACAGAAGAACAGATACCCGGGAGTGAGTTACAGACTGGAATCTAATCGAGGGGTTCGGGATTTTTTATATACTGAATAACAGATAGCCAGGAGGAAGTTACAGACTGGAATCTAATCGAGGGGTTCGGGGTTGTTTATATACAGAATAACAGATACCCCGGGAGTGAGTTACAGATTGGAATCTAATCGCGGGGTTCGGGGTAGTTCATATACAGAATAACAGTTACCCAGGAGGGAGTTACAAACTGGAATCTAATCGAGGGGTTCGGGGTGGTTTATATACAGAATAACAGATATCCGGGAGTGAGTTACAGACTGGAATCTAATCGAGGGGTTCAGGGTGGTTTATTTACAGAATAACACATACCCAGGAGTGAGTTACAGACTGGTATCGAATCGAGTGGTTCGGGGTGGTTTATATACAGAATAACTGATACCCGGGAGTCAGTTACAGATTGGAATCTAATCGAGGGGTTCGGGTTGGTTTATATACAGAATAACAGAGACCCGGGAGTGAGTTACAGACTGGAATCTAATCGAGGGGTTCGGGGTGGTTTATATACAGAATAACAGATACCCCCGGAGGGAGTTACAGACTGGAATCTAATCGAGGGGTTCGGGGTGGTTTATATGCAGAATAACAGATACCCCGGGAGGGAGTTACAGACTGGAATCTAATCGAGGAGTTCAGGGTGGTTAACACAAAAAATAACATATATCCCGGGAGGGAGTTACAGACTGGAATCTAATCGAGGGGTTCAGGGTGGTTTATATACAGAATAACAGATACCCCGGGAAGGAGTTACCGACTGGAATCTAATCGAGGAGTTCAGGGTGGTTAACACAAAAAATAACATATATCCCGGGAGGGAGTTACAGACTGGAATCTAATCGAGGGGTTCGAGGTGGTTTATATACAGAATAACAGATACCCGGGAGTGAGTTACAGACTGGAAACTAATTGAGGGGTTCGGGGTGGTTTATATACAGAATAACAGATACTCCGGGACGGAGTTACAGACTGGAATCTAATCGAGGGGTTCGGGGTGGTTTATATACAGAATAACAGATACCTGGGAGTGAGTTACAGTCTGGAATCTAATCGAGGGTTTCGGGGGGGGTTTATATACAGAATTACAGATACTCCGGGAGGGAGTTACAGACTGGAATCTAATCGAGTGGTTCGGGGTGGTTTATATACAGAATAACAGATACTCGGGGAGGGAGTTACAGACTGGAATCGAATTGAAAGGTTCGGGGTGGTTTATATACAGAATAACAGATACCCGGGAGGGAGTTACAGACTGGAATCTAATCGAGGGGTTCGGGGTGGTTTATATACAGAATTACAGATACTCCAGGAGGGAGTTACAGACTGGAATCTAATCGAGGGGCTCGGGGTGGTTTATATACAGAATAACACATACCCCGGGAGGGAGTTACAGACTGGAAACTAATCGAGTGGTTTGGGGTGGTTTATGTACAGAATAACAGGTACTCTGGGAGGGAGTCACAGACTGGAATCTCATCGAGGGGTTAAGGGTGGTTTATATACAGAATAACAGAGACCCGGGAGGGAGTTACAGACTGGAATCTAATCGAGGGGTTCGGGGTGGTTTATATACAGAATAACAGATACCCGGGAGGGAGTTACAGACAGGAATCCAATCGAGGGGTTCGGGGTGGTTTATATACAGAATTACAGATACCCCGGGAGTGATTTACAGACTGGAATCTAATCGAGGTGTTCGGGGTGGTTTATGTACAGAATAACAGATACTCCGGGAGGGAGTTACAGACTGGAATCTAATCGAGGGGTTCGGGGTGGTTTCTATACAGAATAACAGGTACTCCGGGAGGGAGTTTCAGACTGGAATCTAATCGAGTGGTTTGGGGTGGTTTATGTACAGAATAACAGATACGCCGGGAGGGAGTTACAGACTGGAATCTCATCGAGTGGTTTGTGGTGGTTTATATACAGAATAACAGATATCCCGGGAGTGAGTTACAGACGAGAATCTAATCGAGGGGTTCAGGGTGGTTTATATACAGAATAACAGATACCCGGGAGTGAGTTACAGACTGGAATCTAATCAAGGTGTTTGGGATGGATTATATACAGAATAACAGATACCCTGTAGTGAGTTACAGACTGGAATCTAATCGATGGGTTCAGGGTGGTTTATATACAGAATAACAGATACCCAGGAGGGAGTTACAGACTGGAATCTAATCGAGAGGTTCGGGGTGGTTTATATACAGAATAACAGACACCCGGGAGTGAGTTACAGTCTGGAATCTAATCGAGGGGTTTGGGGTGGTTTATTTACAGAATAACAGATACCCGGGAGTGAGTTACAGAGTGGAATCTAATCGAGGGGTTCGGGGTGGTTAACAGAAAAAATAACAGATATCCCGGGAGTGAGTTACAGACTGGAATCTAATCGAGGGGTTCGGGGTGTTTTATATACAGAATAACACATACCCGGGAGGGAGTTACAGACTGGAATCTAATCGAGGGGTTCGGGGTGGTTTATATACAGAATACCAGATACCCGGGAGTGAGTTACAGACTGGAAACTAATTGAGGGGGTCGAGGTGGTTTATACACAGAATTACAGCTACTCCGGGAGGGAGTTACAGACTGGAATCTAATCGAGGGGTTCAGGGTGGTTTACATACAGAATAACAGATACCCGGGAGTGAGTTACAGACTGGAAACTAATTGAGGGGGTCGGGGTGGTTTATATACAGAAGAACAGATACCCGGGAGTGAGTTACAGACTGGAATCTAATCGAGGGGTTCAGGGTGGTTTATATATAGAATTACAGATACCCAGGAGTGAGTTACAGACTGGAATCTAATCAAGGGGTTCGGGATTTTTTATATACTGAATAACAGATAGCCAGGAGGAAGTTACAGACTGGAATCTAATCGAGGGGTTCGGGGTGGTTTACATACAGAATAACAGATACCCGGGAGTGAGTTACAGACTGGAATCTAATCAAGGGGTTCGGGATTTTTTATATACTGAATAACAGATAGCCAGGAGGAAGTTACAGACTGGAATCTAATCGAGGGGTTCGGGGTGGTTTATATACAGAATAACAGATACCCCGGGAGTGAGTTACAGATTGGAATCTAATCGCGGGTTTCGGAGTAGTTCATATACAGAATAACAGATACCCGGGAGTGATATACAGACTGGAATCTAATCGAGGGGTTCGGGGTGGTTTATATACAGAATAACAGATACCCGGGAGTGAGTTACAGACTGGAATCTAATCGAGGGGTTCGGGGTGGTTTATATACAGAATAACAGATATCCCGGGAGGGAGTTACAGACTGGAAACTAATTGAGGGGGTCGAGGTGGTTTATATACAGAATAACAGATACCCGGGAGTGAGTTACAGACTGGAATCTAATCGAGGGGTTCGGGGTGGTTTATATACAGAATAACACATACCCGGGAGGGAGTTACAGACTGGAATCTACTCGAGGGGTTCGGGGTGGTTTATATACAGAATAACACATACCCGGGAGGGAGTTACAGACTGGAATCTAATCGAGGGGTTCGGGGTGGTTTATATACAGAATTACAGATACTCTGGGAGGGAGTTACAGACTGGAATCTAATCGAGGGGTTCGGGGTGGTTTACATACAGAATAACAGATACTCCGGGAGTGAGTTACAGACTGGAAACTAATTGAGGGGGTCGGGGTGGTTTATATACAGAATAACAGATACCCCGGGAGGGAGTTACGGACTGGAATCTAATCGAGGGGTTCGGGGTGGTTTATATACAGAATAACAGATACCCGGGAGTGAGTTACAGACTGGAAACTAATTGAGGGGGTCGGGGTGGTTTATATACAGAATAACAGATACCCCGGGAGTGAGTGACAGACTGGAATCTAATCAAGGGGTTCAGGGTGGTTTATATACAGAATAACAGATACCCGGGAGTGAGTTACAGACTGGAATCTAATCGAGGGGTTCGGGATTTTTTATATACTGAATAACAGATAGCCAGGAGGAAGTTACATACTGGAATCTAATCGAGGGGTTCGGGGTGGTTTATATACAGAATAACAGATACCCCGGGAGTGAGTTACAGATTGTAATCTAATCGAGGGGTTCGGGGTGGTTTATATACAGAATAACAGTTACCTGGGAGGGAGTTACAGACTGGAAACTAATTGAGGGGGTCGGGGTGGTTTATATACAGAATTACAGATACTTCAGGAGGGAGTTACAGACTGGAATCTAATCGAGGGGTTCGGGGTGGTTTATATACAGAATAACAGATACTCCAGGAGTGAGTTACAGACTGAAATCTAATCGAGGGGTTCGGGGTGGTTTATATACATTATAACAGATACCCCGGGAGTGAGTTACAGATTGTAATCTAATCGAGGGGTTCGGGGTGGCTTATATCCAGAATAACAGATACCCGGGAGTGAGTTACAGACTGGAATCGAATCGAGGGGTTCGAGGTGGTTTATATACAGAATAACAGATACCCGGGAGTGAGTTACAGACTGGAAACTAATTGAGGGGTTCAGGGGTGATTTATATGCAGAATAACAGATACCCGGGAGTGAGTTACAGACTGGAATCTAATCGAGGGGTTCGGGGTGATTTATATGCAGAATAACAGATACCCGGGAGTGAGTTACAGACTGGAATCTAATCGAGGGGTTCGAGGTGGTTTATATACAGAATAACAGATACCCCGGGAGTGAGTTACAGACTGGAAACTAATTGAGGGGGTCGAGGTGGTTTATATACAGAATAACAGATACTCGGGGAGGGAGTTACAGACTGGAATCTAATCGAGGGGTTCGGGGTGATTTATATACAGAATAACAGATACTCCGGGACGGAGTTACAGACTGGAATCTAATCGAGGGGTTCGGGGTGGTTTATATACAGAATAACAGATACCTGGGAGTGAGTTACAGACTGGAATCTAATCGAGGGGTTCGGGGGGGGTTTATATACAGAATTACAGATACTCCGGGAGGGAGTTACAGACTGGAATCTAATCGAGTGGTTCGGGGTGGTTTATATACAGAATAACAGATACTCGGGGAGGGAGTTACAGACTGGAATCTATTTGAGTGGTTCGGGGTGGTTTATATACAGAATAACAGATACCCGGGAGGGAGTTACAGACTGGAATCTAATCGAGGGGTTCGGGGTGGTTTATATACAGAATTACAGATACTCTAGGAGGGAGTTACAGACTGGAATCTAATCGAGGGGCTCGGGGTGGTTTATATACAGAATAACAGATACCCGGGAGTGAGTTACAGACTGAAATCTAATCGAGTGGTTTGGGGTGGTTTATGTACAGAATAACAGGTACTCTGGGAGGGAGGCACAGACTGGAATCTCATCGAGGGGTTAAGGGTGGTTTATATACAGAATAACAGAGACCCGGGAGGGAGTTACAGACTGGAATCTAATCGAGGGGTTCGGGGTGGTTTATATACAGAATAACAGATACCCGGGAGTGAGTTACAGACTGGAATCTAATCAAGGGGTTTAGGGTGGTTTATATATAGAATTACAGATACCCAGGAGTGAGTTACAGACTGGAATCTAATCGAGTGGTTCAGGGTGGTTTATATACAGAATAACAGATACCCGGGAGGGAGTTACAGACTGGAATCTAATCGAGGGGTTCGGGATTTTTTATATACTGAATAACAGATAGCCAGGAGGAAGTTACACACTGGAATCTAATCGAGGGGTTCGGGGTGGTTTATATACAGAATAACAGATACCCCGGGAGTGAGTTACAGATTGGAATCTAATCGCGGGGTTCGGGGTAGTTCATATACAGAATAACAGTTACCCAGGAGGGAGTTACAGACTGGAATCTAATCGAGGGGTTCGGGGTGGTTTATATACAGAATAACAGATATCCGGGAGTGAGTTACAGACTGGAATCTAATCGAGGGGTTCAGGGCGGTTTATTTACAGAATAACACATACCCAGGAGTGAGTTACAGACTGGTATCGAATCGAGTGGTTCGGGGTGGTTTATATACAGAATAACAGATACACCGGGAGGGAGTTACTCACTGGAATCTAATCGAGGGGTTCGGGGTGGTTTATATACAGAATAACAGATACCCCGGGAGGGAGTTACTCACTGGAATATAATCGAGGGATTCGGGGTGGTTTATATACAGAATAACTGATACCCGGGAGTGAGTTACAGACTGGAATCTAATCGAGGTGTTCGGGGTGGTTTATGTACAGAATAACAGATACTCCGGGAGGGAGTTACAGACTGGAATCTAATCGAGGGGTTCGGGGTGGTTTCTATACAGAATAACAGGTACTCCGGGAGGGAGTTTCAGACTGGAATCTAATCGAGTGGTTTGGGGTGGTTTATGTACAGAATAACAGATACGCCGGGAGGGAGTTACAGACTGGAATCTCATCGAGTGGTTTGTGGTGGTTTATATACAGAATAACAGATATCCCGGGAGTGAGTTACAGACGAGAATCTAATCGAGGGGTTCAGGGTGGTTTATATACAGAATAACAGATACCCGGGAGTGAGTTACAGACTGGAATCTAATCAAGGTGTTTGGGATGGATTATATACAGAATAACAGATACCCTGTAGTGAGTTACAGACTGGAATCTAATCGATGGGTTCAGGGTGGTTTATATACAGAATAACAGATACCCAGGAGGGAGTTACAGACTGGAATCTAATCGAGAGGTTCGGGGTGGTTTATATACAGAATAACAGACACCCGGGAGTGAGTTACAGTCTGGAATCTAATCGAGGGGTTTGGGGTGGTTTATTTACAGAATAACAGATACCCGGGAGTGAGTTACAGAGTGGAATCTAATCGAGGGGTTCGGGGTGGTTAACAGAAAAAATAACAGATATCCCGGGAGTGAGTTACAGACTGGAATCTAATCGAGGGGTTCGGGGTGTTTTATATACAGAATAACACATACCCGGGAGGGAGTTACAGACTGGAATCTAATCGAGGGGTTCGGGGTGGTTTATATACAGAATACCAGATACCCGGGAGTGAGTTACAGACTGGAAACTAATTGAGGGGGTCGAGGTGGTTTATACACAGAATTACAGCTACTCCGGGAGGGATTTACAGACTGGAATCTAATCGAGGGGTTCGGGGTGGTTTACATACAGAATAACAGATACCCGGGAGGGAGTTACAGACTGGAAACTAATTGAGAGGGTCGGGGTGGTTTATATACAGAATTACAGATACTTCAGGAGGGAGTTACAGACTGGAATCTAATCGAGGGGTTCAGGGTGGTTTACATACAGAATAACAGATACCCGGGAGTGAGTTACAGACTGGAAACTAATTGAGGGGGTCGGGGTGGTTTATATACAGAATAACAGATACCCCGGGAGGGAGTTACAGACTGGAATCTAATCAAGGGGTTCGGGATTTTTTATATACTGAATAACAGATAGCCAGGAGGAAGTTACAGACTGGAATCTAATCGAGGGGTTCGGGGTGGTTTACATACAGAATAACAGATACCCGGGAGTGAGTTACAGACTGGAATCTAATCAAGGGGTTCGGGATTTTTTATATACTGAATAACAGATAGCCAGGAGGAAGTTACAGACTGGAATCTAATCGAGGGGTTCGGGGTGGTTTATATACAGAATAACAGATACCCCGGGAGTGAGTTACAGATTGGAATCTAATCGCGGGTTTCGGAGTAGTTCATATACAGAATAACAGATACCCGGGAGTGATATACAGACTGGAATCTAATCGAGGGGTTCGGGGTGGTTTATATACAGAATAACAGATACCCGGGAGTGAGTTACAGACTGGAATCTAATCGAGGGGTTCGGGGTGGTTTATATACAGAATAACAGATACCCGGGAGTGAGTTACAGACTGGAAACTAATTGAGGGGGTCGAGGTGGTTTATATACAGAATAACAGATACCCGGGAGTGAGTTACAGACTGGAATCTAATCGAGGGGTTCGGGGTGGTTTATATACAGAATAACACATACCCGGGAGGGAGTTACAGACTGGAATCTACTCGAGGGGTTCGGGGTGGTTTATATACAGAATAACACATACCCGGGAGGGAGTTACAGACTGGAATCTAATCGAGGGGTTCGGGGTGGTTTATATACAGAATTACAGATACTCCGGGAGGGAGTTACAGACTGGAATCTAATCGAGGGGTTCGGGGTGGTTTACATACAGAATAACAGATACTCCGGGAGTGAGTTACAGACTGGAAACTAATTGAGGGGTTCGGGGTGGTTTATATACAGAATAACAGATACCCCGGGAGGGAGTTACGGACTGGAATCTAATCGAGGGGTTCGGGGTGGTTTATATACAGAATAACAGATACCCGGGAGTGAGTTACAGACTGGAAACTAATTGAGGGGGTCGGGGTTGTTTATATACAGAATAACAGATACCCCGGGAGTGAGTGACAGACTGGAATCTAATCAAGGGGTTCAGGGTGGTTTACATACAGAAGAACAGATACCCGGGAGTGAGTTACAGACTGGAATCTAATCGAGGGGTTCGGGATTTTTTATATACTGAATAACAGATAGCCAGGAGGAAGTTACATACTGGAATCTAATCGAGGGGTTCGGGGTGGTTTATATACAGAATAACAGATACCCCGGGAGTGAGTTACAGATTGTAATCTAATCGAGGGGTTCGGGGTGGTTTATATACAGAATAACAGTTACCTGGGAGGGAGTTACAGACTGGAAACTAATTGAGGGGGTCGGGGTGGTTTATATACAGAATTACAGATACTTCAGGAGGGAGTTACAGACTGGAATCTAATCGAGGGGTTCGGGGTGGTTTATATACAGAATAACAGATACTCCAGGAGTGAGTTACAGACTGAAATCTAATCGAGGGGTTCGGGGTGGTTTATATACATTATAACAGATACCCCGGGAGTGAGTTACAGATTGTAATCTAATCGAGGGGTTCGGGGTGGCTTATATCCAGAATAACAGATACCCGGGAGTGAGTTACAGACTGGAATCGAATCGAGGGGTTCGAGGTGGTTTATATACAGAATAACAGATACCCGGGAGTGAGTTACAGACTGGAAACTAATTGAGGGGGTCGAGGTGGTTTATATACAGAATAACAGATACTCGGGGAGGGAGTTACAGACTGGAATCTAATCGAGGGGTTCGGGGTGATTTATATGCAGAATAACAGATACCCGGGAGTGAGTTACAGACTGGAATCTAATCGAGGGGTTCGAGGTGGTTTATATACAGAATAACAGATACCCCGGGAGTGAGTTACAGACTGGAAACTAATTGAGGGGGTCGAGGTGGTTTATATACAGAATAACAGATACTCGGGGAGGGAGTTACAGACTGGAATCTAATCGAGGGGTTCGGGGTGATTTATATACAGAATAACAGATACTCCGGGACGGAGTTACAGACTGGAATCTAATCGAGGGGTTCGGGGTGGTTTATATACAGAATAACAGATACCTGGGAGTGAGTTACAGTCTGGAATCTAATCGAGGGGTTCGGGGGGGGTTTATATACAGAATTACAGATACTCCGGGAGGGAGTTACAGACTGGAATCTAATCGAGTGGTTCGGGGTGGTTTATATACAGAATAACAGATACTCGGGGAGGGAGTTACAGACTGGAATCTATTTGAGTGGTTCGGGGTGGTTTATATACAGAATAACAGATACCCGGGAGGGAGTTACAGACTGGAATCTAATCGAGGGGTTCGGGGTGGTTTATATACAGAATTACAGATACTCTAGGAGGGAGTTACAGACTGGAATCTAATCGAGGGGCTCGGGGTGGTTTATATACAGAATAACAGATACCCGGGAGTGAGTTACAGACTGAAATCTAATCGAGTGGTTTGGGGTGGTTTATGTACAGAATAACAGGTACTCTGGGAGGGAGGCACAGACTGGAATCTCATCGAGGGGTTAAGGGTGGTTTATATACAGAATAACAGAGACCCGGGAGGGAGTTACAGACTGGAATCTAATCGAGGGGTTCGGGGTGGTTTATATACAGAATAACAGATACCCGGGAGTGAGTTACAGACTGGAATCTAATCAAGGGGTTTAGGGTGGTTTATATATAGAATTACAGATACCCAGGAGTGAGTTACAGACTGGAATCTAATCGAGTGGTTCAGGGTGGTTTATATACAGAATAACAGATACCCGGGAGGGAGTTACAGACTGGAATCTAATCGAGGGGTTCGGGATTTTTTATATACTGAATAACAGATAGCCAGGAGGAAGTTACACACTGGAATCTAATCGAGGGGTTCGGGGTGGTTTATATACAGAATAACAGATACCCGGGAGTGAGTTACAGACTGAAATCTAATCGAGTGGTTTGGGGTGGTTTATGTACAGAATAACAGGTACTCTGGGAGGGAGGCACAGACTGGAATCTCATCGAGGGGTTAAGGGTGGTTTATATACAGAATAACAGAGACCCGGGAGGGAGTTACAGACTGGAATCTAATCGAGGGGTTCGGGGTGGTTTATATACAGAATAACAGATACCCGGGAGTGAGTTACAGACTGGAATCTAATCAAGGGGTTTAGGGTGGTTTATATATAGAATTACAGATACCCAGGAGTGAGTTACAGACTGGAATCTAATCGAGTGGTTCAGGGTGGTTTATATACAGAATAACAGATACCCGGGAGGGAGTTACAGACTGGAATCTAATCGAGGGGTTCGGGATTTTTTATATACTGAATAACAGATAGCCAGGAGGAAGTTACACACTGGAATCTAATCGAGGGGTTCGGGGTGGTTTATATACAGAATAACAGATACCCCGGGAGTGAGTTACAGATTGGAATCTAATCGCGGGGTTCGGGGTAGTTCATATACAGAATAACAGTTACCCAGGAGGGAGTTACAGACTGGAATCTAATCGAGGGGTTCGGGGTGGTTTATATACAGAATAACAGATATCCGGGAGTGAGTTACAGACTGGAATCTAATCGAGGGGTTCAGGGCGGTTTATTTACAGAATAACACATACCCAGGAGTGAGTTACAGACTGGTATCGAATCGAGTGGTTCGGGGTGGTTTATATACAGAATAACAGATACACCGGGAGGGAGTTACTCACTGGAATCTAATCGAGGGGTTCGGGGTGGTTTATATACAGAATAACAGATACCCCGGGAGGGAGTTACTCACTGGAATATAATCGAGGGATTCGGGGTGGTTTATATACAGAATAACTGATACCCGGGAGTGAGTTACAGACTGGAATCTAATCGAGGTGTTCGGGGTGGTTTATGTACAGAATAACAGATACTCCGGGAGGGAGTTACAGACTGGAATCTAATCGAGGGGTTCGGGGTGGTTTCTATACAGAATAACAGGTACTCCGGGAGGGAGTTTCAGACTGGAATCTAATCGAGTGGTTTGGGGTGGTTTATGTACAGAATAACAGATACGCCGGGAGGGAGTTACAGACTGGAATCTCATCGAGTGGTTTGTGGTGGTTTATATACAGAATAACAGATATCCCGGGAGTGAGTTACAGACGAGAATCTAATCGAGGGGTTCAGGGTGGTTTATATACAGAATAACAGATACCCGGGAGTGAGTTACAGACTGGAATCTAATCAAGGTGTTTGGGATGGATTATATACAGAATAACAGATACCCTGTAGTGAGTTACAGACTGGAATCTAATCGATGGGTTCAGGGTGGTTTATATACAGAATAACAGACACCCGGGAGTGAGTTACAGTCTGGAATCTAATCGAGGGGTTTGGGGTGGTTTATTTACAGAATAACAGATACCCGGGAGTGAGTTACAGAGTGGAATCTAATCGAGGGGTTCGGGGTGGTTAACAGAAAAAATAACAGATATCCCGGGAGTGAGTTACAGACTGGAATCTAATCGAGGGGTTCGGGGTGTTTTATATACAGAATAACACATACCCGGGAGGGAGTTACAGACTGGAATCTAATCGAGGGGTTCGGGGTGGTTTATATACAGAATACCAGATACCCGGGAGTGAGTTACAGACTGGAAACTAATTGAGGGGGTCGAGGTGGTTTATACACAGAATTACAGCTACTCCGGGAGGGATTTACAGACTGGAATCTAATCGAGGGGTTCGGGGTGGTTTACATACAGAATAACAGATACCCGGGAGGGAGTTACAGACTGGAAACTAATTGAGAGGGTCGGGGTGGTTTATATACAGAATTACAGATACTTCAGGAGGGAGTTACAGACTGGAATCTAATCGAGGGGTTCAGGGTGGTTTACATACAGAATAACAGATACCCGGGAGTGAGTTACAGACTGGAAACTAATTGAGGGGGTCGGGGTGGTTTATATATAGAATTACAGATACCCAGGAGTGAGTTACAGACTGGAATCTAATCAAGGGGTTCGGGATTTTTTATATACTGAATAACAGATAGCCAGGAGGAAGTTACAGACTGGAATCTAATCGAGGGGTTCGGGGTGGTTTATATACAGAATAACAGATACCCGGGAGTGAGTTACAGACTGGAAACTAATTGAGGGGGTCGGGGTGGTTTATATACAGAATTACAGATACTCCGGGAGGGAGTTACAGACTGGAATCTAATCGAGTGGTTCGGGGTGGTTTATATACAGAATAACAGATACTCGGGGAGGGAGTTACAGACTGGAATCTATTTGAGTGGTTCGGGGTGGTTTATATACAGAATAACAGATACCCGGGAGGGAGTTACAGACTGGAATCTAATCGAGGGGTTCGGGGTGG
The DNA here is from genome assembly GCF_047496795.1 of Chiloscyllium punctatum. Taxonomy (NCBI): domain Eukaryota; kingdom Metazoa; phylum Chordata; class Chondrichthyes; order Orectolobiformes; family Hemiscylliidae; genus Chiloscyllium; species Chiloscyllium punctatum. The sequence continues at coordinate 29,239 of NW_027310280.1, forward strand.
TTTATATACAGAATTACAGATACTCTAGGAGGGAGTTACAGACTGGAATCTAATCGAGGGGCTCGGGGTGGTTTATATACAGAATAACAGATACCCGGGAGTGAGTTACAGACTGAAATCTAATCGAGTGGTTTGGGGTGGTTTATGTACAGAATAACAGGTACTCTGGGAGGGAGGCACAGACTGGAATCTCATCGAGGGGTTAAGGGTGGTTTATATACAGAATAACAGAGACCCGGGAGGGAGTTACAGACTGGAATCTAATCGAGGGGTTCGGGGTGGTTTATATACAGAATAACAGATACCCGGGAGTGAGTTACAGACTGGAATCTAATCAAGGGGTTTAGGGTGGTTTATATATAGAATTACAGATACCCAGGAGTGAGTTACAGACTGGAATCTAATCGAGTGGTTCAGGGTGGTTTATATACAGAATAACAGATACCCGGGAGGGAGTTACAGACTGGAATCTAATCGAGGGGTTCGGGATTTTTTATATACTGAATAACAGATAGCCAGGAGGAAGTTACACACTGGAATCTAATCGAGGGGTTCGGGGTGGTTTATATACAGAATAACAGATACCCGGGAGTGAGTTACAGACTGAAATCTAATCGAGTGGTTTGGGGTGGTTTATGTACAGAATAACAGGTACTCTGGGAGGGAGGCACAGACTGGAATCTCATCGAGGGGTTAAGGGTGGTTTATATACAGAATAACAGAGACCCGGGAGGGAGTTACAGACTGGAATCTAATCGAGGGGTTCGGGGTGGTTTATATACAGAATAACAGATACCCGGGAGTGAGTTACAGACTGGAATCTAATCAAGGGGTTTAGGGTGGTTTATATATAGAATTACAGATACCCAGGAGTGAGTTACAGACTGGAATCTAATCGAGTGGTTCAGGGTGGTTTATATACAGAATAACAGATACCCGGGAGGGAGTTACAGACTGGAATCTAATCGAGGGGTTCGGGATTTTTTATATACTGAATAACAGATAGCCAGGAGGAAGTTACACACTGGAATCTAATCGAGGGGTTCGGGGTGGTTTATATACAGAATAACAGATACCCCGGGAGTGAGTTACAGATTGGAATCTAATCGCGGGGTTCGGGGTAGTTCATATACAGAATAACAGTTACCCAGGAGGGAGTTACAGACTGGAATCTAATCGAGGGGTTCGGGGTGGTTTATATACAGAATAACAGATATCCGGGAGTGAGTTACAGACTGGAATCTAATCGAGGGGTTCAGGGCGGTTTATTTACAGAATAACACATACCCAGGAGTGAGTTACAGACTGGTATCGAATCGAGTGGTTCGGGGTGGTTTATATACAGAATAACAGATACACCGGGAGGGAGTTACTCACTGGAATCTAATCGAGGGGTTCGGGGTGGTTTATATACAGAATAACAGATACCCCGGGAGGGAGTTACTCACTGGAATATAATCGAGGGATTCGGGGTGGTTTATATACAGAATAACTGATACCCGGGAGTGAGTTACAGACTGGAATCTAATCGAGGTGTTCGGGGTGGTTTATGTACAGAATAACAGATACTCCGGGAGGGAGTTACAGACTGGAATCTAATCGAGGGGTTCGGGGTGGTTTCTATACAGAATAACAGGTACTCCGGGAGGGAGTTTCAGACTGGAATCTAATCGAGTGGTTTGGGGTGGTTTATGTACAGAATAACAGATACGCCGGGAGGGAGTTACAGACTGGAATCTCATCGAGTGGTTTGTGGTGGTTTATATACAGAATAACAGATATCCCGGGAGTGAGTTACAGACGAGAATCTAATCGAGGGGTTCAGGGTGGTTTATATACAGAATAACAGATACCCGGGAGTGAGTTACAGACTGGAATCTAATCAAGGTGTTTGGGATGGATTATATACAGAATAACAGATACCCTGTAGTGAGTTACAGACTGGAATCTAATCGATGGGTTCAGGGTGGTTTATATACAGAATAACAGATACCCAGGAGGGAGTTACAGACTGGAATCTAATCGAGAGGTTCGGGGTGGTTTATATACAGAATAACAGACACCCGGGAGTGAGTTACAGTCTGGAATCTAATCGAGGGGTTTGGGGTGGTTTATTTACAGAATAACAGATACCCGGGAGTGAGTTACAGAGTGGAATCTAATCGAGGGGTTCGGGGTGGTTAACAGAAAAAATAACAGATATCCCGGGAGTGAGTTACAGACTGGAATCTAATCGAGGGGTTCGGGGTGTTTTATATACAGAATCACACATACCCGGGAGGGAGTTACAGACTGGAATCTAATCGAGGGGTTCGGGGTGGTTTATATACAGAATACCAGATACCCGGGAGTGAGTTACAGACTGGAAACTAATTGAGGGGGTCGAGGTGGTTTATACACAGAATTACAGCTACTCCGGGAGGGATTTACAGACTGGAATCTAATCGAGGGGTTCGGGGTGGTTTACATACAGAATAACAGATACCCGGGAGGGAGTTACAGACTGGAAACTAATTGAGAGGGTCGGGGTGGTTTATATACAGAATTACAGATACTTCAGGAGGGAGTTACAGACTGGAATCTAATCGAGGGGTTCAGGGTGGTTTACATACAGAATAACAGATACCCGGGAGTGAGTTACAGACTGGAAACTAATTGAGGGGGTCGGGGTGGTTTATATATAGAATTACAGATACCCAGGAGTGAGTTACAGACTGGAATCTAATCAAGGGGTTCGGGATTTTTTATATACTGAATAACAGATAGCCAGGAGGAAGTTACAGACTGGAATCTAATCGAGGGGTTCGGGGTGGTTTACATACAGAATAACAGATACCCGGGAGTGAGTTACAGACTGGAATCTAATCAAGGGGTTCGGGATTTTTTATATACTGAATAACAGATAGCCAGGAGGAAGTTACAGACTGGAATCTAATCGAGGGGTTCGGGGTGGTTTATATACAGAATAACAGATACCCCGGGAGTGAGTTACAGATTGGAATCTAATCGCGGGTTTCGGAGTAGTTCATATACAGAATAACAGATACCCGGGAGTGATATACAGACTGGAATCTAATCGAGGGGTTCGGGGTGGTTTATATACAGAATAACAGATACCCGGGAGTGAGTTACAGACTGGAATCTAATCGAGGGGTTCGGGGTGGTTTATATACAGAATAACAGATACCCGGGAGTGAGTTACAGACTGGAAACTAATTGAGGGGGTCGAGGTGGTTTATATACAGAATAACAGATACCCGGGAGTGAGTTACAGACTGGAATCTAATCGAGGGGTTCGGGGTGGTTTATATACAGAATAACACATACCCGGGAGGGAGTTACAGACTGGAATCTACTCGAGGGGTTCGGGGTGGTTTATATACAGAATAACACATACCCGGGAGGGAGTTACAGACTGGAATCTAATCGAGGGGTTCGGGGTGGTTTATATACAGAATTACAGATACTCCGGGAGGGAGTTACAGACTGGAATCTAATCGAGGGGTTCGGGGTGGTTTACATACAGAATAACAGATACTCCGGGAGTGAGTTACAGACTGGAAACTAATTGAGGGGGTCGGGGTGGTTTATATACAGAATAACAGATACCCCGGGAGGGAGTTACGGACTGGAATCTAATCGAGGGGTTCGGGGTGGTTTATATACAGAATAACAGATACCCGGGAGTGAGTTACAGACTGGAAACTAATTGAGGGGGTCGGGGTGGTTTATATACAGAATAACAGATACCCCGGGAGTGAGTGACAGACTGGAATCTAATCAAGGGGTTCAGGGTGGTTTACATACAGAAGAACAGATACCCGGGAGTGAGTTACAGACTGGAATCTAATCGAGGGGTTCGGGATTTTTTATATACTGAATAACAGATAGCCAGGAGGAAGTTACATACTGGAATCTAATCGAGGGGTTCGGGGTGGTTTATATACAGAATAACAGATACCCCGGGAGTGAGTTACAGATTGTAATCTAATCGAGGGGTTCGGGGTGGTTTATATCCAGAATAACAGTTACCTGGGAGGGAGTTACAGACTGGAAACTAATTGAGGGGGTCGGGGTGGTTTATATACAGAATTACAGATACTTCAGGAGGGAGTTACAGACTGGAATCTAATCGAGGGGTTCGGGGTGGTTTATATACAGAATAACAGATACTCCAGGAGTGAGTTACAGACTGAAATCTAATCGAGGGGTTCGGGGTGGTTTATATACATTATAACAGATACCCCGGGAGTGAGTTACAGATTGTAATCTAATCGAGGGGTTCGGGGTGGCTTATATCCAGAATAACAGATACCCGGGAGTGAGTTACAGACTGGAATCGAATCGAGGGGTTCGAGGTGGTTTATATACAGAATAACAGATACCCGGGAGTGAGTTACAGACTGGAAACTAATTGAGGGGGTCGAGGTGGTTTATATACAGAATAACAGATACTCGGGGAGGGAGTTACAGACTGGAATCTAATCGAGGGGTTCGGGGTGATTTATATACAGAATAACAGATACTCCGGGACGGAGTTACAGACTGGAATCTAATCGAGGGGTTCGGGGTGGTTTATATACAGAATAACAGATACCTGGGAGTGAGTTACAGTCTGGAATCTAATCGAGGGGTTCGGGGGGGGTTTATATACAGAATTACAGATACTCCGGGAGGGAGTTACAGACTGGAATCTAATCGAGTGGTTCGGGGTGGTTTATATACAGAATAACAGATACTCGGGGAGGGAGTTACAGACTGGAATCTATTTGAGGGGTTCGGGGTGGTTTATATACAGAATAACAGATACCCGGGAGGGAGTTACAGACTGGAATCTAATCGAGGGGTTCGGGGTGGTTTATATACAGAATTACAGATACTCCAGGAGGGAGTTACAGACTGGAATCTAATCGAGGGGCTCGGGGTGGTTTATATCCAGAATAACAGATACCCGGGAGTGAGTTACAGACTGAAATCTAATCGAGTGGTTTGGGGTGGTTTATGTACAGAATAACAGGTACTCTGGGAGGGAGGCACAGACTGGAATCTCATCGAGGGGTTAAGGGTGGTTTATATACAGAATAACAGAGACCCGGGAGGGAGTTACAGACTGGAATCTAATCGAGGGGTTCGGGGTGGTTTATATACAGAATAACAGATACCCGGGAGTGAGTTACATACTGGAATCTAATCAAGGGGTTTAGGGTGGTTTATATATAGAATTACAGATACCCAGGAGTGAGTTACAGACTGGAATCTAATCGAGTGGTTCAGGGTGGTTTATATACAGAATAACAGATACCCGGGAGGGAGTTACAGACTGGAATCTAATCGAGGGGTTCGGGATTTTTTATATACTGAATAACAGATAGCCAGGAGGAAGTTACACACTGGAATCTAATCGAGGGGTTCGGGGTGGTTTATATACAGAATAACAGATACCCCGGGAGTGAGTTACAGATTGGAATCTAATCGCGGGGTTCGGGGTAGTTCATATACAGAATAACAGTTACCCAGGAGGGAGTTACAGACTGGAATCTAATCGAGGGGTTCGGGGTGGTTTATATACAGAATAACAGATATCCGGGAGTGAGTTACAGACTGGAATCTAATCGAGGGGTTCAGGGCGGTTTATTTACAGAATAACACATACCCAGGAGTGAGTTACAGACTGGTTTCGAATCGAGTGGTTCGGGGTGGTTTATATACAGAATAACAGATACACCGGGAGGGAGTTACTCACTGGAATCTAATCGAGGGGTTCGGGGTGGTTTATATACAGAATAACAGATACCCCGGGAGGGAGTTACTCACTGGAATATAATCGAGGGATTCGGGGTGGTTTATATACAGAATAACTGATACCCGGGAGTGAGTTACAGACTGGAATCTAATCGAGGGGTTCAGGGTGGTTTATATACAAAATAACAGACGCCCCGGGAGGGAGTTACAGACTGGAATCTAATCGAGGGATTCGGGGTGGTTTATATACAGAATAACAGATAGCCCGGGAGGGAGTTACAGACTGGAATCTAATCGAGGGGTTCGGGGTGGTTTATATACATTATAACAGATACCCCGGGAGTGAGTTACAGATTGTAATCTAATCGAGGGGTTCGGGGTGGTTTATATCCAGAATAACAGATACCCGGCAGTGAGTTACAGACTGGAATCTAATCGAGCGGTTCGGGGTGGTTAAAATACAGAATAACAGATACCCGGGAGGGAGTTACAGACTGGAATCTAATCGAGGGGTTCGAGGTGGTTTATATACAGAATAACAGATACCCGGGAGTGACTGACAGACTGGAATCTAATCGAGGGGTTTGGGGGTGGTTTATGTACAGAATAACAGTTACCCGGGAGTGAGTTACAGACTGGAATCTAATCGAGGGGCTCGGAGTGGTTTATATACAGAATAACAGATACCCGGGACTGAGTAACAGATTGGAATCTAATCGAGGGGTTCGGGGTGGTTTATATACAGAATAACAGACACCCGGGAGGGAGTTACAGACTGGAATCTAATCGAGGGGTTCGGGGTGGTTTATATACAGAATAACAGATACCCCGGGAGGGAGTTACAGATTGGAATCTAATCGAGGGGTTCGGGGTGGTTTATATACAGAATAACAGATACCCCGGGAGGGAGTTACAGACTGGAATCTAATCAAGGGGTTCGGGGTGGTTTATATTCAGAATAACAGATACCCCGGGAGGTAGTTACAGACTGGTATCTAATCGAGGGGCTCGGAGTGGTTTATATACAGAATAACAGATACCCCGGGAGGGAGTTACAGATTGGAATCTAATCGATGGGTTCGGGGTGGTATATGTACAGAATAACAGATACCCCGGGAGTGAGTTACAGACTGGAATCTAATCGAGGGTTTCAGGGTGGGTTATATACAGAATAACAGACACCCCGGGAGGGAGTTACAGACTGGAATCTAATCGAGGGGTTCAGGATGGTTTATATACAGAATAACAGATTCCCCGGAAGGGAGTTACAGTCTGGAATCTAATCGAGGGGTTCGGGGTGGTTTATATACAGAATAACAGATACCCCGGGGAGGGAGTTACAGACTGGAATCTAATCGAGGGGTTCGGGGTGGTTTATATACAGAATAACAGATACCCCGGGAGGGAGTTACAGACTGGAATCTAATCGAGGGGTTCGGGGGGAGTTTATATACAGAATAACAGACACCTGGGAGTGAGTTACAGACTGGAATCTAATCGAGGGGTTCGGGGTGGTTTATATATAGAATAACAGATACTCCGGGAGGGAGTTACAGACTGGAATCTAATCGAGGGGTTCGGGGTGGTTTATATACAGAATAACAGATACCCGGGAGGGAGTTACAGACTGGAATCTAATCGAGGGGTTCGGGGTGGTTTTTATTCAGAATAATAGATACCTGGGAGTGAGTTACAGACTGGAATCTAATCGAGGGGTTCGGGTTGGTTTATATACGGAATATCAGATACCCCGGGGGTGAGTTACAGACTGGAATCTAATCGAGGGGCTCGGGGTGGTTTATATACAGAATAACAGATACCCCGGGAATGAGTTACAGACTGGAATCTAATCGAGGGGTTCGGGGTGGTTTATATACAGAATAACAGATACCCGGGAGGGAGTTACAGACTGGAATCTAATCGAGGGGTTCGGGGTGGTTTATATACAAAATAACAGATACCCGGGAGTGACTTACAGACTGGAATCTAATCGAGGGGTTTGGGGGTGGTTTATATACAGAATAACAGATACCCGGGAGTGAGTTACAGACTGGAATCTCATCAAGGGGTTTGGGATGGTTTATATCCAGAATAACAGACACCCAGGAGTGAGTTACACACTGGAATCTAATCGAGGGGTTCAGGGTGGTTTATATACAGAATAACAGATACCCCGGGAGGGAGTTACAGACTGGAATCTAATCGAGGGGTTCGGGGTGGTTTAAATACAGAATAACAGATACCCGGGAGGGAGTTACAGACTGGAATCTTATCGAGTGGTTCGGGGTGGTTTATATACAGAATAACAGATATCCCGAGAGGGAGTTACAGACTGGAATCTAATCGAGGGGTTCAGGATGGTTTATATACAGAATAACAGACACCTGGGAGTGAGTTACAGACTGGAATCTCATCAAGGGGTTTGGGATGGTTTATATCCAGAATAACAGACACCCAGGAGTGAGTTACAGACTGGAATCTAATCGAGGGGTTCGGGGTGGTTTATATACAGAATAACAGACACCTGGGAGGGAGTTACACATTGGAATCTAATCGAGGGGTTCGAGGTGGTTTATATACAAAATAACAGATACCCCGGGAGTGAATTACAGACTGGAATCTAATCGAGGGGTTCAGGGTGGTTTATATACAGAAAACAGATACCCCGGGAGTGAGTTACAGACTGGAATCGAATCGAGGGGTTCAGGGTGGTTTATATACAGAATAACAGATACCCCGGGAGGGAGTTACAGACTGGAATCTAATCGAGGGGTTCAAGGTGGTTTATATACAGAATAACAGATACCCCGGGAGTGAGTTACAGACTGGAATCTAATCGAGGGGTTCAAGGTGGTTTATATACAGAATAACAGATACCCCGGGAGGGAGTTACAGACTGGAATCTAATCGAGGGGTTCGGGGTGGTTTATATACAGAATAACAGATACCCCGGGAGGGAGTTACAGACTGGAATCTAATCGAGGGGTTCGGGGTGGTTTATATACATAATAACAGATACCCGGGAGGGAGTTACAGACTGGAATCTAATCGAGGGGTTCAGGGGTGGTTTATATACAGAATAACAGATACCCGGGAGGGAGTTACAGACTGGAATCTAATCGAGGGGTTCGGGGTGGTATATATCCAGAATAACAGATACCCGGGAGGGAGTTACAGACTGGAATCTAATCGAGGGGTTCGGGGTGGTTTATTTCCAGAATAACAGGTACCCGGGAGGGAGTTACAGACTGGAATCTAATCGAGGGGTTCAGGGTGGTTTATATACAGAATAACAGACACCTGGGATGGAGTTACAGACTGGAATCGAATCGAGGGGTTCAGGGTGGTTTATATACAGAATAACAGATACCCCGGGAGGGAGTTACAGACTGGAATGTAATCGAGGGGTTCGGGGTGGTTTATGTACAGAATAACAGGTACTCTGGGAGGGAGGCACAGACTGGAATCTCATCGAGGGGTTAAGGGTGGTTTATATACAGAATAACAGAGACCCGGGAGGGAGTTACAGACTGGAATCTAATCGAGGGGTTCGGGGTGGTTTATATACAGAATAACAGATACCCGGGAGTGAGTTACAGACTGGAATCTAATCAAGGGGTTTAGGGTGGTTTATATATAGAATTACAGATACCCAGGAGTGAGTTACAGACTGGAATCTAATCGAGTGGTTCAGGGTGGTTTATATACAGAATAACAGATACCCGGGAGGGAGTTACAGACTGGAATCTAATCGAGGGGTTCGGGATTTTTTATATACTGAATAACAGATAGCCAGGAGGAAGTTACACACTGGAATCTAATCGAGGGGTTCGGGGTGGTTTATATACAGAATAACAGATACCCGGGAGTGAGTTACAGACTGAAATCTAATCGAGTGGTTTGGGGTGGTTTATGTACAGAATAACAGGTACTCTGGGAGGGAGGCACAGACTGGAATCTCATCGAGGGGTTAAGGGTGGTTTATATACAGAATAACAGAGACCCGGGAGGGAGTTACAGACTGGAATCTAATCGAGGGGTTCGGGGTGGTTTATATACAGAATAACAGATACCCGGGAGTGAGTTACAGACTGGAATCTAATCAAGGGGTTTAGGGTGGTTTATATATAGAATTACAGATACCCAGGAGTGAGTTACAGACTGGAATCTAATCGAGTGGTTCAGGGTGGTTTATATACAGAATAACAGATACCCGGGAGGGAGTTACAGACTGGAATCTAATCGAGGGGTTCGGGATTTTTTATATACTGAATAACAGATAGCCAGGAGGAAGTTACACACTGGAATCTAATCGAGGGGTTCGGGGTGGTTTATATACAGAATAACAGATACCCCGGGAGTGAGTTACAGATTGGAATCTAATCGCGGGGTTCGGGGTAGTTCATATACAGAATAACAGTTACCCAGGAGGGAGTTACAGACTGGAATCTAATCGAGGGGTTCGGGGTGGTTTATATACAGAATAACAGATATCCGGGAGTGAGTTACAGACTGGAATCTAATCGAGGGGTTCAGGGCGGTTTATTTACAGAATAACACATACCCAGGAGTGAGTTACAGACTGGTATCGAATCGAGTGGTTCGGGGTGGTTTATATACAGAATAACAGATACACCGGGAGGGAGTTACTCACTGGAATCTAATCGAGGGGTTCGGGGTGGTTTATATACAGAATAACAGATACCCCGGGAGGGAGTTACTCACTGGAATATAATCGAGGGATTCGGGGTGGTTTATATACAGAATAACTGATACCCGGGAGTGAGTTACAGACTGGAATCTAATCGAGGTGTTCGGGGTGGTTTATGTACAGAATAACAGATACTCCGGGAGGGAGTTACAGACTGGAATCTAATCGAGGGGTTCGGGGTGGTTTCTATACAGAATAACAGGTACTCCGGGAGGGAGTTTCAGACTGGAATCTAATCGAGTGGTTTGGGGTGGTTTATGTACAGAATAACAGATACGCCGGGAGGGAGTTACAGACTGGAATCTCATCGAGTGGTTTGTGGTGGTTTATATACAGAATAACAGATATCCCGGGAGTGAGTTACAGACGAGAATCTAATCGAGGGGTTCAGGGTGGTTTATATACAGAATAACAGATACCCGGGAGTGAGTTACAGACTGGAATCTAATCAAGGTGTTTGGGATGGATTATATACAGAATAACAGATACCCTGTAGTGAGTTACAGACTGGAATCTAATCGATGGGTTCAGGGTGGTTTATATACAGAATAACAGACACCCGGGAGTGAGTTACAGTCTGGAATCTAATCGAGGGGTTTGGGGTGGTTTATTTACAGAATAACAGATACCCGGGAGTGAGTTACAGAGTGGAATCTAATCGAGGGGTTCGGGGTGGTTAACAGAAAAAATAACAGATATCCCGGGAGTGAGTTACAGACTGGAATCTAATCGAGGGGTTCGGGGTGTTTTATATACAGAATAACACATACCCGGGAGGGAGTTACAGACTGGAATCTAATCGAGGGGTTCGGGGTGGTTTATATACAGAATACCAGATACCCGGGAGTGAGTTACAGACTGGAAACTAATTGAGGGGGTCGAGGTGGTTTATACACAGAATTACAGCTACTCCGGGAGGGATTTACAGACTGGAATCTAATCGAGGGGTTCGGGGTGGTTTACATACAGAATAACAGATACCCGGGAGGGAGTTACAGACTGGAAACTAATTGAGAGGGTCGGGGTGGTTTATATACAGAATTACAGATACTTCAGGAGGGAGTTACAGACTGGAATCTAATCGAGGGGTTCAGGGTGGTTTACATACAGAATAACAGATACCCGGGAGTGAGTTACAGACTGGAAACTAATTGAGGGGGTCGGGGTGGTTTATATATAGAATTACAGATACCCAGGAGTGAGTTACAGACTGGAATCTAATCAAGGGGTTCGGGATTTTTTATATACTGAATAACAGATAGCCAGGAGGAAGTTACAGACTGGAATCTAATCGAGGGGTTCGGGGTGGTTTATATACAGAATAACAGATACCCGGGAGTGAGTTACAGACTGGAAACTAATTGAGGGGGTCGGGGTGGTTTATATACAGAATTACAGATACTCCGGGAGGGAGTTACAGACTGGAATCTAATCGAGTGGTTCGGGGTGGTTTATATACAGAATAACAGATACTCGGGGAGGGAGTTACAGACTGGAATCTATTTGAGTGGTTCGGGGTGGTTTATATACAGAATAACAGATACCCGGGAGGGAGTTACAGACTGGAATCTAATCGAGGGGTTCGGGGTGGTTTATATACAGAATTACAGATACTCTAGGAGGGAGTTACAGACTGGAATCTAATCGAGGGGCTCGGGGTGGTTTATATACAGAATAACAGATACCCGGGAGTGAGTTACAGACTGAAATCTAATCGAGTGGTTTGGGGTGGTTTATGTACAGAATAACAGGTACTCTGGGAGGGAGGCACAGACTGGAATCTCATCGAGGGGTTAAGGGTGGTTTATATACAGAATAACAGAGACCCGGGAGGGAGTTACAGACTGGAATCTAATCGAGGGGTTCGGGGTGGTTTATATACAGAATAACAGATACCCGGGAGTGAGTTACAGACTGGAATCTAATCAAGGGGTTTAGGGTGGTTTATATATAGAATTACAGATACCCAGGAGTGAGTTACAGACTGGAATCTAATCGAGTGGTTCAGGGTGGTTTATATACAGAATAACAGATACCCGGGAGGGAGTTACAGACTGGAATCTAATCGAGGGGTTCGGGATTTTTTATATACTGAATAACAGATAGCCAGGAGGAAGTTACACACTGGAATCTAATCGAGGGGTTCGGGGTGGTTTATATACAGAATAACAGATACCCGGGAGTGAGTTACAGACTGAAATCTAATCGAGTGGTTTGGGGTGGTTTATGTACAGAATAACAGGTACTCTGGGAGGGAGGCACAGACTGGAATCTCATCGAGGGGTTAAGGGTGGTTTATATACAGAATAACAGAGACCCGGGAGGGAGTTACAGACTGGAATCTAATCGAGGGGTTCGGGGTGGTTTATATACAGAATAACAGATACCCGGGAGTGAGTTACAGACTGGAATCTAATCAAGGGGTTTAGGGTGGTTTATATATAGAATTACAGATACCCAGGAGTGAGTTACAGACTGGAATCTAATCGAGTGGTTCAGGGTGGTTTATATACAGAATAACAGATACCCGGGAGGGAGTTACAGACTGGAATCTAATCGAGGGGTTCGGGATTTTTTATATACTGAATAACAGATAGCCAGGAGGAAGTTACACACTGGAATCTAATCGAGGGGTTCGGGGTGGTTTATATACAGAATAACAGATACCCCGGGAGTGAGTTACAGATTGGAATCTAATCGCGGGGTTCGGGGTAGTTCATATACAGAATAACAGTTACCCAGGAGGGAGTTACAGACTGGAATCTAATCGAGGGGTTCGGGGTGGTTTATATACAGAATAACAGATATCCGGGAGTGAGTTACAGACTGGAATCTAATCGAGGGGTTCAGGGCGGTTTATTTACAGAATAACACATACCCAGGAGTGAGTTACAGACTGGTATCGAATCGAGTGGTTCGGGGTGGTTTATATACAGAATAACAGATACACCGGGAGGGAGTTACTCACTGGAATCTAATCGAGGGGTTCGGGGTGGTTTATATACAGAATAACAGATACCCCGGGAGGGAGTTACTCACTGGAATATAATCGAGGGATTCGGGGTGGTTTATATACAGAATAACTGATACCCGGGAGTGAGTTACAGACTGGAATCTAATCGAGGTGTTCGGGGTGGTTTATGTACAGAATAACAGATACTCCGGGAGGGAGTTACAGACTGGAATCTAATCGAGGGGTTCGGGGTGGTTTCTATACAGAATAACAGGTACTCCGGGAGGGAGTTTCAGACTGGAATCTAATCGAGTGGTTTGGGGTGGTTTATGTACAGAATAACAGATACGCCGGGAGGGAGTTACAGACTGGAATCTCATCGAGTGGTTTGTGGTGGTTTATATACAGAATAACAGATATCCCGGGAGTGAGTTACAGACGAGAATCTAATCGAGGGGTTCAGGGTGGTTTATATACAGAATAACAGATACCCGGGAGTGAGTTACAGACTGGAATCTAATCAAGGTGTTTGGGATGGATTATATACAGAATAACAGATACCCTGTAGTGAGTTACAGACTGGAATCTAATCGATGGGTTCAGGGTGGTTTATATACAGAATAACAGATACCCAGGAGGGAGTTACAGACTGGAATCTAATCGAGAGGTTCGGGGTGGTTTATATACAGAATAACAGACACCCGGGAGTGAGTTACAGTCTGGAATCTAATCGAGGGGTTTGGGGTGGTTTATTTACAGAATAACAGATACCCGGGAGTGAGTTACAGAGTGGAATCTAATCGAGGGGTTCGGGGTGGTTAACAGAAAAAATAACAGATATCCCGGGAGTGAGTTACAGACTGGAATCTAATCGAGGGGTTCGGGGTGTTTTATATACAGAATCACACATACCCGGGAGGGAGTTACAGACTGGAATCTAATCGAGGGGTTCGGGGTGGTTTATATACAGAATACCAGATACCCGGGAGTGAGTTACAGACTGGAAACTAATTGAGGGGGTCGAGGTGGTTTATACACAGAATTACAGCTACTCCGGGAGGGATTTACAGACTGGAATCTAATCGAGGGGTTCGGGGTGGTTTACATACAGAATAACAGATACCCGGGAGGGAGTTACAGACTGGAAACTAATTGAGAGGGTCGGGGTGGTTTATATACAGAATTACAGATACTTCAGGAGGGAGTTACAGACTGGAATCTAATCGAGGGGTTCAGGGTGGTTTACATACAGAATAACAGATACCCGGGAGTGAGTTACAGACTGGAAACTAATTGAGGGGGTCGGGGTGGTTTATATATAGAATTACAGATACCCAGGAGTGAGTTACAGACTGGAATCTAATCAAGGGGTTCGGGATTTTTTATATACTGAATAACAGATAGCCAGGAGGAAGTTACAGACTGGAATCTAATCGAGGGGTTCGGGGTGGTTTACATACAGAATAACAGATACCCGGGAGTGAGTTACAGACTGGAATCTAATCAAGGGGTTCGGGATTTTTTATATACTGAATAACAGATAGCCAGGAGGAAGTTACAGACTGGAATCTAATCGAGGGGTTCGGGGTGGTTTATATACAGAATAACAGATACCCCGGGAGTGAGTTACAGATTGGAATCTAATCGCGGGTTTCGGAGTAGTTCATATACAGAATAACAGATACCCGGGAGTGATATACAGACTGGAATCTAATCGAGGGGTTCGGGGTGGTTTATATACAGAATAACAGATACCCGGGAGTGAGTTACAGACTGGAATCTAATCGAGGGGTTCGGGGTGGTTTATATACAGAATAACAGATACCCGGGAGTGAGTTACAGACTGGAAACTAATTGAGGGGGTCGAGGTGGTTTATATACAGAATAACAGATACCCGGGAGTGAGTTACAGACTGGAATCTAATCGAGGGGTTCGGGGTGGTTTATATACAGAATAACACATACCCGGGAGGGAGTTACAGACTGGAATCTACTCGAGGGGTTCGGGGTGGTTTATATACAGAATAACACATACCCGGGAGGGAGTTACAGACTGGAATCTAATCGAGGGGTTCGGGGTGGTTTATATACAGAATTACAGATACTCCGGGAGGGAGTTACAGACTGGAATCTAATCGAGGGGTTCGGGGTGGTTTACATACAGAATAACAGATACTCCGGGAGTGAGTTACAGACTGGAAACTAATTGAGGGGGTCGGGGTGGTTTATATACAGAATAACAGATACCCCGGGAGGGAGTTACGGACTGGAATCTAATCGAGGGGTTCGGGGTGGTTTATATACAGAATAACAGATACCCGGGAGTGAGTTACAGACTGGAAACTAATTGAGGGGGTCGGGGTGGTTTATATACAGAATAACAGATACCCCGGGAGTGAGTGACAGACTGGAATCTAATCAAGGGGTTCAGGGTGGTTTACATACAGAAGAACAGATACCCGGGAGTGAGTTACAGACTGGAATCTAATCGAGGGGTTCGGGATTTTTTATATACTGAATAACAGATAGCCAGGAGGAAGTTACATACTGGAATCTAATCGAGGGGTTCGGGGTGGTTTATATACAGAATAACAGATACCCCGGGAGTGAGTTACAGATTGTAATCTAATCGAGGGGTTCGGGGTGGTTTATATCCAGAATAACAGTTACCTGGGAGGGAGTTACAGACTGGAAACTAATTGAGGGGGTCGGGGTGGTTTATATACAGAATTACAGATACTTCAGGAGGGAGTTACAGACTGGAATCTAATCGAGGGGTTCGGGGTGGTTTATATACAGAATAACAGATACTCCAGGAGTGAGTTACAGACTGAAATCTAATCGAGGGGTTCGGGGTGGTTTATATACATTATAACAGATACCCCGGGAGTGAGTTACAGATTGTAATCTAATCGAGGGGTTCGGGGTGGCTTATATCCAGAATAACAGATACCCGGGAGTGAGTTACAGACTGGAATCGAATCGAGGGGTTCGAGGTGGTTTATATACAGAATAACAGATACCCGGGAGTGAGTTACAGACTGGAAACTAATTGAGGGGGTCGAGGTGGTTTATATACAGAATAACAGATACTCGGGGAGGGAGTTACAGACTGGAATCTAATCGAGGGGTTCGGGGTGATTTATATACAGAATAACAGATACTCCGGGACGGAGTTACAGACTGGAATCTAATCGAGGGGTTCGGGGTGGTTTATATACAGAATAACAGATACCTGGGAGTGAGTTACAGTCTGGAATCTAATCGAGGGGTTCGGGGGGGGTTTATATACAGAATTACAGATACTCCGGGAGGGAGTTACAGACTGGAATCTAATCGAGTGGTTCGGGGTGGTTTATATACAGAATAACAGATACTCGGGGAGGGAGTTACAGACTGGAATCTATTTGAGGGGTTCGGGGTGGTTTATATACAGAATAACAGATACCCGGGAGGGAGTTACAGACTGGAATCTAATCGAGGGGTTCGGGGTGGTTTATATACAGAATTACAGATACTCCAGGAGGGAGTTACAGACTGGAATCTAATCGAGGGGCTCGGGGTGGTTTATATCCAGAATAACAGATACCCGGGAGTGAGTTACAGACTGAAATCTAATCGAGTGGTTTGGGGTGGTTTATGTACAGAATAACAGGTACTCTGGGAGGGAGGCACAGACTGGAATCTCATCGAGGGGTTAAGGGTGGTTTATATACAGAATAACAGAGACCCGGGAGGGAGTTACAGACTGGAATCTAATCGAGGGGTTCGGGGTGGTTTATATACAGAATAACAGATACCCGGGAGTGAGTTACATACTGGAATCTAATCAAGGGGTTTAGGGTGGTTTATATATAGAATTACAGATACCCAGGAGTGAGTTACAGACTGGAATCTAATCGAGTGGTTCAGGGTGGTTTATATACAGAATAACAGATACCCGGGAGGGAGTTACAGACTGGAATCTAATCGAGGGGTTCGGGATTTTTTATATACTGAATAACAGATAGCCAGGAGGAAGTTACACACTGGAATCTAATCGAGGGGTTCGGGGTGGTTTATATACAGAATAACAGATACCCCGGGAGTGAGTTACAGATTGGAATCTAATCGCGGGGTTCGGGGTAGTTCATATACAGAATAACAGTTACCCAGGAGGGAGTTACAGACTGGAATCTAATCGAGGGGTTCGGGGTGGTTTATATACAGAATAACAGATATCCGGGAGTGAGTTACAGACTGGAATCTAATCGAGGGGTTCAGGGCGGTTTATTTACAGAATAACACATACCCAGGAGTGAGTTACAGACTGGTTTCGAATCGAGTGGTTCGGGGTGGTTTATATACAGAATAACAGATACACCGGGAGGGAGTTACTCACTGGAATCTAATCGAGGGGTTCGGGGTGGTTTATATACAGAATAACAGATACCCCGGGAGGGAGTTACTCACTGGAATATAATCGAGGGATTCGGGGTGGTTTATATACAGAATAACTGATACCCGGGAGTGAGTTACAGACTGGAATCTAATCGAGGGGTTCAGGGTGGTTTATATACAAAATAACAGACGCCCCGGGAGGGAGTTACAGACTGGAATCTAATCGAGGGATTCGGGGTGGTTTATATACAGAATAACAGATAGCCCGGGAGGGAGTTACAGACTGGAATCTAATCGAGGGGTTCGGGGTGGTTTATATACATTATAACAGATACCCCGGGAGTGAGTTACAGATTGTAATCTAATCGAGGGGTTCGGGGTGGTTTATATCCAGAATAACAGATACCCGGCAGTGAGTTACAGACTGGAATCTAATCGAGCGGTTCGGGGTGGTTAAAATACAGAATAACAGATACCCGGGAGGGAGTTACAGACTGGAATCTAATCGAGGGGTTCGAGGTGGTTTATATACAGAATAACAGATACCCGGGAGTGACTGACAGACTGGAATCTAATCGAGGGGTTTGGGGGTGGTTTATGTACAGAATAACAGTTACCCGGGAGTGAGTTACAGACTGGAATCTAATCGAGGGGCTCGGAGTGGTTTATATACAGAATAACAGATACCCGGGACTGAGTAACAGATTGGAATCTAATCGAGGGGTTCGGGGTGGTTTATATACAGAATAACAGACACCCGGGAGGGAGTTACAGACTGGAATCTAATCGAGGGGTTCGGGGTGGTTTATATACAGAATAACAGATACCCCGGGAGGGAGTTACAGATTGGAATCTAATCGAGGGGTTCGGGGTGGTTTATATACAGAATAACAGATACCCCGGGAGGGAGTTACAGACTGGAATCTAATCAAGGGGTTCGGGGTGGTTTATATTCAGAATAACAGATACCCCGGGAGGTAGTTACAGACTGGTATCTAATCGAGGGGCTCGGAGTGGTTTATATACAGAATAACAGATACCCCGGGAGGGAGTTACAGATTGGAATCTAATCGATGGGTTCGGGGTGGTATATGTACAGAATAACAGATACCCCGGGAGTGAGTTACAGACTGGAATCTAATCGAGGGTTTCAGGGTGGGTTATATACAGAATAACAGACACCCCGGGAGGGAGTTACAGACTGGAATCTAATCGAGGGGTTCAGGATGGTTTATATACAGAATAACAGATTCCCCGGAAGGGAGTTACAGTCTGGAATCTAATCGAGGGGTTCGGGGTGGTTTATATACAGAATAACAGATACCCCGGGGAGGGAGTTACAGACTGGAATCTAATCGAGGGGTTCGGGGTGGTTTATATACAGAATAACAGATACCCCGGGAGGGAGTTACAGACTGGAATCTAATCGAGGGGTTCGGGGGGAGTTTATATACAGAATAACAGACACCTGGGAGTGAGTTACAGACTGGAATCTAATCGAGGGGTTCGGGGTGGTTTATATATAGAATAACAGATACTCCGGGAGGGAGTTACAGACTGGAATCTAATCGAGGGGTTCGGGGTGGTTTATATACAGAATAACAGATACCCGGGAGGGAGTTACAGACTGGAATCTAATCGAGGGGTTCGGGGTGGTTTTTATTCAGAATAATAGATACCTGGGAGTGAGTTACAGACTGGAATCTAATCGAGGGGTTCGGGTTGGTTTATATACGGAATATCAGATACCCCGGGGGTGAGTTACAGACTGGAATCTAATCGAGGGGCTCGGGGTGGTTTATATACAGAATAACAGATACCCCGGGAATGAGTTACAGACTGGAATCTAATCGAGGGGTTCGGGGTGGTTTATATACAGAATAACAGATACCCGGGAGGGAGTTACAGACTGGAATCTAATCGAGGGGTTCGGGGTGGTTTATATACAAAATAACAGATACCCGGGAGTGACTTACAGACTGGAATCTAATCGAGGGGTTTGGGGGTGGTTTATATACAGAATAACAGATACCCGGGAGTGAGTTACAGACTGGAATCTCATCAAGGGGTTTGGGATGGTTTATATCCAGAATAACAGACACCCAGGAGTGAGTTACACACTGGAATCTAATCGAGGGGTTCAGGGTGGTTTATATACAGAATAACAGATACCCCGGGAGGGAGTTACAGACTGGAATCTAATCGAGGGGTTCGGGGTGGTTTAAATACAGAATAACAGATACCCGGGAGGGAGTTACAGACTGGAATCTTATCGAGTGGTTCGGGGTGGTTTATATACAGAATAACAGATATCCCGAGAGGGAGTTACAGACTGGAATCTAATCGAGGGGTTCAGGATGGTTTATATACAGAATAACAGACACCTGGGAGTGAGTTACAGACTGGAATCTCATCAAGGGGTTTGGGATGGTTTATATCCAGAATAACAGACACCCAGGAGTGAGTTACAGACTGGAATCTAATCGAGGGGTTCGGGGTGGTTTATATACAGAATAACAGACACCTGGGAGGGAGTTACACATTGGAATCTAATCGAGGGGTTCGAGGTGGTTTATATACAAAATAACAGATACCCCGGGAGTGAATTACAGACTGGAATCTAATCGAGGGGTTCAGGGTGGTTTATATACAGAAAACAGATACCCCGGGAGTGAGTTACAGACTGGAATCGAATCGAGGGGTTCAGGGTGGTTTATATACAGAATAACAGATACCCCGGGAGGGAGTTACAGACTGGAATCTAATCGAGGGGTTCAAGGTGGTTTATATACAGAATAACAGATACCCCGGGAGTGAGTTACAGACTGGAATCTAATCGAGGGGTTCAAGGTGGTTTATATACAGAATAACAGATACCCCGGGAGGGAGTTACAGACTGGAATCTAATCGAGGGGTTCGGGGTGGTTTATATACAGAATAACAGATACCCCGGGAGGGAGTTACAGACTGGAATCTAATCGAGGGGTTCGGGGTGGTTTATATACATAATAACAGATACCCGGGAGGGAGTTACAGACTGGAATCTAATCGAGGGGTTCAGGGGTGGTTTATATACAGAATAACAGATACCCGGGAGGGAGTTACAGACTGGAATCTAATCGAGGGGTTCGGGGTGGTATATATCCAGAATAACAGATACCCGGGAGGGAGTTACAGACTGGAATCTAATCGAGGGGTTCGGGGTGGTTTATTTCCAGAATAACAGGTACCCGGGAGGGAGTTACAGACTGGAATCTAATCGAGGGGTTCAGGGTGGTTTATATACAGAATAACAGACACCTGGGATGGAGTTACAGACTGGAATCGAATCGAGGGGTTCAGGGTGGTTTATATACAGAATAACAGATACCCCGGGAGGGAGTTACAGACTGGAATGTAATCGAGGGGTTCGGGGTGGTTTATATACAGAATAACAGATACCCCGGGAGGGAGTTACAGACTGGAATCTAATCGAGGGGTTCGGGGGGGGTTAATATACAGAATAACAGATACCCGGGAGGGAGTTACAGACTGGAATCTAATTGAGGGGTTCGGGGTGGTTTATATATAGAATAACAGATACCCCGGGAGTGAGTTACAGACTGGAATCTAATCGAGGGGTTCGGGGTGGTTGATATACAGAATAACAGATACCCGGAAGGGAGTTACAGACTGGAATCTAATCGAGGGGTTCGGGGTGGTTGATATACAGAATAACAGATACCCCGGGAGAGAGTTACAGATTGGAATCTAATCGAGTGGTACGGGGTGGTTTATATACAGAATAACAGATACCCTGAGAGGGAGTTACACACTGGAATCTTATAGAGGGGTTCGGGGAGGTTTATATACAGAAGAACAGATACCCCGTGAGGGAGTTGCAGACTGGAATCTAATCGAGGGGTTCGGTATGGTTTATATCCAGAATAACAGATACCCAGGGGTGAGTTTCAGACTGCAATCTAATCGAGGGGTTCAGGGTGGTTTATATACAGAATAACAGATACCCTGGGAGTGAGTTACAGACTGGAATCTAATCGAGGGGTTCAGGGTGGTTTATATACAGAATAACAGACACCTGGGAGTGAGTTACAGACTGGAATCTAATCGAGGGGTTCAGGGTGGTTTATATACAGAATAACAGATACCCCGGGGTGTGAGTTACAGACTGGAATCTAATCAAGGGGTTCGGGGTGGTTTATATACAGAATAACAGATACCTGGGAGTGAGTTACAGACTGGAATCTAATCGAGGGGTTCGGGGTGGTTTATATACAGAACAACAGACACCCGGGAGGGAGTTACAGACTGGAATCTAATCGAGGGGTTCAGGGTGGTTTATATACAGAATAACAGATACCCCGGGAGTGAGTTACAGACTGGTGTCTAATCGAGGGGTTCGGGGTGGTTTATTTACAGAATAACAGATACCCAGGAGGGAGTTACAGATTGGAATCTAATTGAGGGGCTCGGTTTGGTTTATATACAGAATAACAGATACCCCGGGAATGAGTTACAGACTGGAATCTAATCGAGGGGTTCGGGGTGGTTTATATACAGAAAAACAGATACCCCGGGAGGGAGTTACAGCCTGGAATCTAATCAAGGGGTTCGGAGTGGTTTAAAAACAGAATAACAGATACCCCGGGAAGGAGTTACAGACTGGAATCTAATCGAGGGGTTCAGGGTGCTTTATATACAGAATAACAGACACCCGGGAGGGAGTTACAGACTGGAATCTAATCGAGGGGTTCGGGGTGGTTTATATACAGAATAACAGATACCCCGGGAAGGAGTTACAGACTGGAATCTAATCGAGGGGTTCAGGGTGCTTTATATACAGAATAACAGACACCCGGGAGGGAGTTACAGACTGGAATCTAATCGAGGGGTTCGGGGTGGTTTATATACAGAATAACAGATACCCGGGAGGGAGTTACAGACTGGAATCTAATCGAGGGGTTCAGGGTCGTTTATATACAGAATAACAGACACCCGGGAGGGAGTTACAGACTGGAATCTAATCGAGGGGTTCGGGGTGCTTTATATACAAAAGAACAGATACCCCGGGAGGGAGTTACAGACTGGAATCTAATCGAGGGGTTCGGGGTGGTTTATATACAGAATAACAGATACCCCGGGAGTAAGTTACAGACTGGAATCTAATCGAGGGGTTCGGGGTGGTTTATATACAGAATAACAGATACCCCGGGAATGAGTTACAGACTGGAATCTAATCGAGGGGTTCGGGGTGGTTTATATACCAAATAACAGATACCCCGGGAGGGAGTTACAGACTGGAATCTAATCGAGGGGTTCAGGGTGGTTTATTTACAGAATAACAGATACCCGTGAGGGAGTTACACATTGGAATCTAATCGAGGGGTTCAGGGTGGTTTATATACAGAATAACAGATACCCCGGGAGGGAGTTACAGACTGGAATCTAATCGAGGGGTTCGGGGGGGTTTATATACAGAATAACAGATACCCGGTAGTGAGTTACAGACTGGAATCTAATCGAGGGGTTCGGAGTGGTTTAAAAACAGAATAACAGATACCCCGGGAGGGAATTTCAGACTGGAATCTAATCGAGGGGTTCGGGGTGGTTTATATACCAAATAACAGATACCCCGGGAGGGAGTTACAGACTGGAATCTAATCGAGGGGTTCAGGGTGGTTTATATACAGAAAACAGATACCCCGGGAGGGAGTTACAGACTGTAATCTAATCGAGGAGTTCAGGGTGGTTTATATACAGAATAACAGATACCCGTGAGGGAGTTACACATTGGAATCTAATCGAGGGGTTCAGGGTGGTTAACAGACAAAATAACAGATATCCCGGGAGGGAGTTACAGACTGGAATCTAATCGAGGGGTTCGGGGTGGTTTATATACCAAATAACAGATACCCCGGGAGGGAGTTACAGACTGGAATCTAATCGAGGGGTTCAGG
The DNA here is from genome assembly GCF_047496795.1 of Chiloscyllium punctatum. NCBI lineage: Eukaryota > Metazoa > Chordata > Chondrichthyes > Orectolobiformes > Hemiscylliidae > Chiloscyllium > Chiloscyllium punctatum. The sequence continues at coordinate 52,982 of NW_027310280.1, forward strand.
GTGGTTTATATACAGAAAACAGATACCCCGGGAGTGAGTTACAGACTGGAGTCTAATCGAGGGGTTCGGGGTGGTTTATTTACAGAATAACAGATACCCGTGAGGGAGTTACACATTGGAATCTAATCGAGGGGTTCAGGGTGGTTTATATACAGAAAACAGATGCCCCGGTAGTGAGTTACAGACTGGAATCTAATCGAGGGGTTCGGGGTGGTTTATATACAGAATAACAGATACCCCGGGACTGAGTAACAGACTGGAATCTAATCGAGGGGTTCAGGGTGGTTTATATTCAGAATAACAGACACCTGGGAGGGAGTTACAGATTGGAATCTAATCGAGGGGTTCGGGGTGGTTTTTGTACAGAATAACAGATACCCGGGAGGGAGTTACACACTGGAATCTAATCAAGGGGTTCGGGGTGGTTTATATTCAGAATAACAGATACGCCGGGAGTAAGTTACAGACTGGAATCTAATCGAGGGGTTCGGGGTGGTTTATATACAGAATAACAGATACCCGGGAGTGAGTTACAGACTGGAATCTATTTGAGGGGTTCGGGGAGGGTTTATATACAGAATAACAGATACCCGGGAGGGAGTTACAGACTGGAATCTAATTGAGGGGTTCAGGGGGGTTTATATACAGAATAACAGATACCCGAGAGGGAATTCCAGACTGGAATCTAATTGAGGAGTTCGGGGTGGTTTATATACAGAATAACAGACACCCCGGGAATGAGTTACAGACTGGAATCTAATCGAGGGGTTCGGGGTGGTTTATATACAGAATAACAGATACCCCGGGAGTAGGTTACAGACTGGAATCGAATCGAGGGGTTCGGGGTGGTTTATATACAGAATAACAGAAACCCGGGAGGGAGTTACAGACTGGAATCTAATCGAGGGGTTCGGGGTGGTTTATATCCAGAATAACAGACACCCAGGAGTGAGTTACAGACTGGAATCTAATAGAGGGGTTCAGGGTGGTTTATATACAGAATAACAGATACCCCGGGAGGGAGTTACAGACTGGAATCTAATCGAGGGGTTCGGGGTGGTTTATATACAGAATAACAGATACCCAGGAATGACTGACAGACTGGAATCTAATCGAGGGGTTTGGGGGTGGTTTATATACAGAATAACAGACACCCCGGGAGGGAGTTACAGACTGGAATCTAATCGAGGGGTTCGGGGTGGTTTATATACAGAATAACAGATACCCCGGGAGGGAGTTACAGACTGGAATCTAATCGAGGGGTTCGGGGTGGTTTATCTACAGAATAACAGATACCCCGGGGAGTGAGTTACAGAATGGAATCGAATCGAGCGGTTCAGGGTGGTTTATATACAGAATAACAGATACCCGGGAGTGAGTTACAGACTGGAATCTAATCGAGGGGTTCGGGGTGGTTTATATACTGAATAACAGATACCTGTGAGGGAGTTACAGACTTGAATCTAATCAAGGGGTTCGGGGTCGTTTATATACAGAATAACAGACACCCGGGAGTGAGTTACAGACTAGAATCTAATCGAGGGGTTCAGGGTGGTTTATATACAGAATAACAGATACCCGGGAGTGAGTTACAGACAAGAATCTAATCGAGGGGTTCAGGGTGGTTTATATACAGAATAACAGACACCCGGGAGTGAGTTACAGACTAGAATCTAATCGAGGGGTTCGGGGTGGTTTATATACAGAATAACAGATACCCCGGGAGTGAGTTACAGACTGGAATCTAATCGAGGGGTTCAGGGTCGTTTATATACAGAATAACAGACACCCGGGAGGGAGTTACAGACTGGAATCTAATCGAGGGGTTCGGGGTGCTTTATATACAGAAGAACAGATACCCCGGGAGTAAGTTACACACTGGAATCTAATCGGGTTCGGGGTGGTTTATACACAGAATAACAGATACCCCGGGAGGGAGTTACAGCCTGGAATCTAATCGAGGGGTTCAGGGTGGTTTATATACAGAATAACAGATACCCCGGGAGGGAGTTACAGACTGGAATCTAATCGAGGGGTTCAGGGTGGTTTATATACAGAATAACAGATACCCCGGGAGGGAGTTACAGACTGGAATCTAATCGAGGGGTTCGGAGTGGTTTAAAAACAGAATAACAGATACCCCGGGAGGGAATTACAGACTGGAATCTAATCGAGGGGTTCAGGGTGGTTTATATACAGAATAACAGATACCCCGGGAGGGAGTTACAGACTGGAATCTAATCGAGGGGTTCAGGGTGGTTTATATACAGAATAACAGACACCCGGGAGGGAGTTACGGACTGGAATCTAATCGAGGGGTCCGGGCTGGTTTATATACAGAATAACAGATACCCGGGAGGGAGTTACAGACTGGAATCTAATCGAGGGGTTCAGGGTCGTTTAGATACAGAATAACAGATACCCCGGGAGGGAGTTACAGACTGGAATCTAATCGAGGGGTTCGGGGTGGTTTATATACAGAATAACAGATACTCCGGGAGGGAGTTACAGACTGGAATCTAATCGAGGGGTTCGGGGTGGTTTATATACAGAATAACAGATACCCCGGGAGGGAGTTATAGACTGGAATCTAATCGAGGGGTTCGGGGTGGTTTATATACAGAATAACAGATACCCCGGGAGGGAGTTACAGACTGTAATCTAATCGAGGGGTTCGGGGTGGTTTATACAGAGAATAACAGATACCCGGGATGGAGTTACAGACTGGAATCTAATCGAGGGGTTCGGGATGGTTTATATACAGAATAACAGATACCCCGGGAGGGAGTTACAGACTGGAATCTAATCGAGGGGTTCGGGGTGGTTTATATACAGAATAACAGATACCCGGGAGGGAGTTACAGACTGGAATCTAATCGAGGGGTTCGGGGTGGTTTATACACAGAATAAGAGATACCCCGGGAGGGAGTTTCAGACTGGAATCTAAGGAGGGGTTCGGGGTGGTTTATATACAGAATAACAGATACCCCGGGAGTGAGTTACAGACTGGAATCTAATCGAGGGGTTCGGGGTGGTTTATATACAGAATAACAGATACCCCGGGAGTAGGTTACAGACTGGAATGTATTCGAAGGGTTCAGGGTGGTTTATATACAGAATAACAGATACCCCGGGAGGGAGTTACAGACTGGAATCTAATCGAGGGGTTCGGGGTGGTTTATATACAGAATAACAGATACCCCGGTAGTAGGTTACAGACTGGAATCTAATCGAGGGGTTCGGGGTGGTTTATATACAGAATAACAGATACCCCGGGAGGGAGTTACAGACTGGAATCTAATTGAGGGGTTCGGGGTGGTTTATTTATAGAACTGTCTGGAGTGTGTCACTGTCATGTCTGCAAGGGAATTATTGTCACTGATAATGTCGATGAACCACATTCCTCATCCTCTCCGACATACCTGACGGCTACACCCTTCTCCCGAATCCCTGCGGTCCCCTTCCCATCTCCTCCCGGCTGTTCCCCTCTGTTTCCCACTAACTCGCTCTCCCAACTGTTATCCCCGGGAGTGAACCAGTCCCCTCGCCCTCTCGGCCAAAGCATAAACTTTGAGCTTGTTATAATCCGACTGGTTTATTTGGGAACACAATCTTTCGGAGCGCTGTTCCACCATCAGGTTAAAATTCCCACAGCGCCAGGTTATAATCCCTCAGGCTTATTTGGGAACACTAGCTTTCGGAGCGCTGTTCCGCCTTCAGGTTAAAATTCCCACAGCGCCAGGTTATAATCCGACTGGTTTATTTGGGAACACTAGCTTTCGGAGCGCTGTTCCTCAATCAGGTTAAAATTCCCACAGCGCCAGGTTATAATCCCTCAGGTTTATTTGGGAACACTAGCTTTCGGAGCGCTGTTCCGCCTTCAGGTTAAAATTCCCATAGCGCCAGGTTATAATCCGACAGGTTTATTTGGGAACACTAGCTTTCGGAGCGCTGTTCCACCATCAGGTTAAAATTCCCACTGAGCCAGGTTATAATCCCTCAGGTTTATTTGGGAACACTAGCTTTCGGAGCGCTGTTCCTCCTTCAGGTTAAAATTCCCACAGCGCCAGGTTATAATCCCTCAGGTTTATTTGGGAATACTATCTTTCGGAGCGCTGTTCCACCATCAGGTTTAAATTCCCACAGTGCCAGGTTATAATCCCTCAGGTTTATTTGGGAACACCAGCTTTCGGAGCGCTGTTCCACCATCAGGTTAAAATTCCCACAGCGCCAGGTTATAATCCCTCAGGTTTATTTGGGAACACTAGCTTTCGGAGCGCTGTTCCTCCATCAGGTTAAAATTCCCACAGCGCCAGGTTATAATCCCTCAGGTTTATTTGGGAATACTATCTTTCGGAGCGCTGTTCCACCATCAGGTTAAAATTCCCACAGCGCCAGGTTATAATCCCTCAGGTTTATTTGGGAACACCAGTTTTCGGAACGCTGTTCCACCATCACGTTAAAATTCCCACAGATCCAGGTTATAATCCAACAGGTTTATTTGGGACCACTATCTTTCGGAGCGCTGTTCCTCCATCAGGATAAAATTCCCACAGTGCCAGGTTATAATCCGACAGGTTTATTTGGGAACACTCGCTTTCGGAGCGCTGTTCCCCCATCAGGTTAAAATTCCCACAGCGCCAGGTTATAATCCGACAGGTTTATTTGGGAACACCAGCTTTCGGAGCACTGTTCCACCATCAGGTTAAAATTCCCACTGTGCCAGGTTATAATCCCTCAGGTTTATTTGGGAACACTAGCTTTCGGATCGCTGTTCCGCCTTCAGGTTAAAATTCCCACAGAGCCAGGTTATAATCCCTCAGGTTTATTTGGGAATACTATCTTTCGGAGCGCTGTTCCACCATCAGGTTTAAATTCCCACAGCGCCAGGTTATAATCCCTCAGGTTTATTTGGGAACACCAGCTTTCGGATCGCTGTTCCACCATCACGTTAAAATTCCCACAGCGCCAGGTTATAATCCGACAGGTTTATTTGGGAACACTCGCATTCGGAGCGATGTTCCCCCATCAGGTTAAAATTCCCACGGCGCCAGGTTATAATCCGACAGGTTTATTTGGGAACACTAGCTTTCGGAGCGCTGTTCCCCCATCAGGTTAAAATTCCCACGGCGCCAGGTTATAATCCGACAGGTTTATTTGGGAACACTAGCTTTCGGAGCGCTGTTCCACCATCAGGTTAAAATTCCCACAGTGCCAGGTTATAATCTGACAGGTTTATTTGGGAACACCAGCTTTCGGAGCGCTGTTCCGCCTTCAGGTTAAAATTCCCATAGCACCAGGTTATAATCCCTCAGGTTTATTTGGGAACACTAGCTTTCGGAGCGCTGTTCCACCATCAGGTTAAAATTCCCACAGACCCAGGTTATAATCCGACAGGTTTATTTGGGAACACTCGCTTTCGGAGTGCTGTTCCACCATCAGGTTAAAATTCCCACAGACCCAGGTTATAATCCGACAGGTTTATTTGGGAACACCAGCTTTCGGAGCGCTGTTCCGCCTTCAGGTTAAAATTCCCATAGCGCCAGGTTATAATCCGACAGGTTTATTTGGGAACACTATCTTTCGGAGCGCTGTTCCACCATCAGGTTAAAATTCCCACTGAGCCAGGTTATAATCCCTCAGGTTTATTTGGGAACACTAGCTTTCGGAGCGCTGTTCCTCCTTCAGGTTAAAATTCCCACAGCGCCAGGCTATAATCCCTCAGGTTTTTTGGGAATACTATCTTTCGGAGCGCTGTTCCACCATCAGGTTAAAATTCCCACAGCGCCAGGTTATAATCCCTCAGGATTATTTGGGAACACTCGCTTTCGGAGCGCTGTTCCACCATCAGGTTAAAATTCCCACAGACCCAGGTTATAATCCGACAGGTTTATTTGGGAACACTAGCTTTCGGAGCGCTGTTCCACCATCAGGTTAAAATTCCCACTGAGCCAGGTTATAATCCCTCAGGTTTATTTGGGAACACTAGCTTTCGGAGCGCTGTTCCTCCTTCAGGTTAAAATTCCCACAGCGCCAGGTTATAATCCCTCAGGTTTATTTGGGAACACTATCTTTCGGAGCGCTGTTCCACCATCAGGTTTAAATTCCCACAGTGCCAGGTTATAATCCCTCAGGTTTATTTGGGAACACCAGCTTTCGGAGCGCTCTTCCACCATCTGGTTAAAATTCCCACAGCGCCAGGTTATAATCCCTCAGGTTTATTTGGGAACACTAGCTTTCGGAGCGCTGTTCCTCCATCAGGTTAAAATTCCCACAGCGCCAGGTTATAATCCCTCAGGTTTATTTGGGAATACTATCTTTCGGAGCGCTGTTCCACCATCAGGTTAAAATTCCCACAGCGCCAGGTTATAATCCCTCAGGTTTATTTGGGAACACCAGCTTTCGGAGCGCTGTTCCACCATCACGTTAAAATTCCCACAGATCCAGGTTATAATCCAACAGGTTTATTTGGGACCACTATCTTTCGGAGCGCTGTTCCTCCATCAGGATAAAATTCCCACAGAGCCAGTTTATAATCCCTCAGGTTTATTTGGGAACACTATCTTTCGGAGCGCTGTTCCACCATCAGGTTTAAATTCCCACACCGCCAGGTTATGATCCCTCAGGTTTATTTGGGAACACCTGCTTTCGGATCGCTGTTCCACCATCACGTTAAAATTCCCACAGCGCCAGGTTATAATCCGACAGGTTTATTTGGGAACACTCGCATTCGGAGCGCTGTTCCCCCATCAGGTTAAAATTCCCACGGCGCCAGGTTATAATCTGACAGGTTTATTTGGGAACACTAGCTTTCGGAGCGCTGTTCCCCCATCAGGTTAAAATCCCCACGGCGCCAGGTTATAATCCGACAGGTTTATTTGGGAACACTAGCTTTCGGAGCGCTGTTCCACCATCAGGTTAAAATCCCCACAGCGCCAGGTTATAATCCGACAGGTTTATTTGGGAACACTAGCTTTCGGAGCGCTGTTCCACCATCAGGTTAAAATTCCCACAGCGCCAGGTTATAATCCCTCAGGTTTATTTGGGAACACTCGCTTTCGGAGCGCTGTTCCTCCATCAGGATAAAATTCCCACAGTGCCAGGTTATAATCCCTCAGGTTTATTTGGGAACACTATCTTTCGGAGTGCTGTTCCACCATCAGGTTAAAATTCCCACAGCGCCAGGTTATAATCCCTCAGGTTTATTTGGGAATACAGTGGCTGAAGGACCTGAATTTAAGGGAATTTCTATTTGCCAGGATTTGGTGTTGGAGAGACTGTTAGGTCTGAAGGTTGATAAGTCTCCGGGACCTGATGGCCTGCATCCCAGGGTACTGAAGGAGGTGGCTCGGGAAATCGTGGATGCGCTGGTGATTATTTTCCAGAGTTCAATAGAATCGGGGTTGGTTCCTGAGGATTGGAGGGCGGCTAATGTTGTGCCACTTTTTAAGAAGGGTGGGCGGGAGAAAGCAGGAAATTATAGACCAGTTAGTCTGACCTCAGTGGTGGGAAAGATGCTGGAGTCTATTATAAAGGATGAAATTACGGCACATCTGGATAATAGTAACAGGATAGGACAGAGTCAGCATGGATTTATGAAGGGGAAATCATGCTTGACTAATCTTCTTGAATTTTTTGAGGATGTAACTCGGAAGATGGACGAGGGAGATCCAGTGGATGTAGTGTACCTGGACTTTCAGAAAGCTTTTGATAAAGTCCCACACAAGAGGTTAGTGAGTAAAATTAGGGCGCACGGGATTGGGGGCAAAGTACTAGATTGGATAGAGAATTGGTTGGCTAACAGGAAACAAAGGGTAGTGATTAACGGCTCCATTTCGAAATGGCAGGCAGTGACCAGTGGGGTACCGCAGGGATCCGTGCTGGGACCGCAGCTTTTTACAATATATGTAAATGATATAGAAGATGGTATCAGCAATAACATTCGCAAATTTGCTGATGACACAAAGCTAGGTGGTAGGGTGAAATGTGATGAGGATGTTAGGGGATTACAGGGTGACCTGGACAAGTTAGGTGAGTGGGCAGATGCATGACAGATGCAGTTTAATGTGGATAAATGTCTGGTTATCCACTTTGGTGGCAAGAACAGGAAGGCAGATTACTACCTCAATGGTATCAAATTAGGTAAAGGGGCTGTTCAGAGAGATCTGGGTGTTCTTGTACACCAGTCAATGAAGGCAAGCATGCAGGTACAGCAGGTCGTGAAGAAGGCTAATAGCATGCTGGCCTTCATAACAAGAGGGATTGAGTATAGAAGCAAAGAGGTGCTTCTGCAGCTGTACAGGGCCCTGGTGAGACCACACCTGGAGTACTGTGTACAGTTCTGGTCTCCAAATTTGAGGAAAGACATTCTGGCTATTGAGGGAGTGCAGCGTAGGTTCACGAGGTCAATTCCTGGAATGGCAGGATTGCCTTACACGGAAAGACTGAAGCGACTGGGCTTGTATACCCTTGAGTTTAGAAGACTGAGAGGGGATCTGATTGAAACGTATAGGCTTATGAAAGGACTGGACACTCTGGCAGGAGGGAACATATTTCCGTTGATGGGGGAGTGCCGAACCAGAGGACACAACTTAAAAATACGGGGTAGACCATTTAGGACAGAGATGAGGAGAAACTACTTCACCCAGAGAGTGGTGGCTGTGTGGAATGCTCTGCCCCAGAGGGCAGTGGAGGCCCAGTCTCTGGATTCTTTTAAGAAAGAATTGGATAGAGCTCTTAAAGATAGTGGAGTCAAGGGGTATGGAGATAAGGCAGGAACAGGATACTGATTAGGAATGATCAGCCATGATCATATTGAATGGCGGTGCAGGCTCGAAGGGCAGAATGGCCTACTCCTGCATCTATTGTCTATTGTCTATTATCTTACGGAGCGCTGTTCCTCTTTCAGGTTAAAATTCCCACAGAGCCAGGTTATAATCCGACAGGTTTATTTGGGAACACTCGCTTTCGGAGCGCTGTTCCTCCATCAGGATAAAATTCCCACAGTGCCAGGTTATAATCCGACAGGTTTATTTGGGAACACTCGCTTTCGGAGCGCTGTTCCCCCATCAGGTTAAAATTCCCACAGCGCCAGGTTATAATCCGACAGGTTTATTTGGGAACACTAGCTTTCGGAGCGCTGTTCCACCATCAGGTTAAAATTCCCACAGTGCCAGGTTATAATCCGACAGGTTTATTTGGGAACACCAGCTTTCGGAGCGCTGTTCCGCCTTCAGGTTAAAATTCCCACTGTGCCAGGTTATAATCCCTCAGGTTTATTTGGGAACACCAGCTTTCGGAGCGCTGTTCCACCATCAGGTTAAAATTCCCACAGACCCAGGTTATAATCCGACAGGTTTATTTGGGAACACTATCTTTCGGAACGCTGTTCCTCCATCAGGATAAAATTCCCACAGTGCCAGGTTATAATCCGACAGGTTTATTTGGGAACACTAGCTTTCGGAGCGCTGTTCCTCCATCAGGTTAAAATTCCCACAGCGCCAGGTTATAATCCGACAGGTTTATTTGGGAACACTATCTTTCGGAGCGCTGTTCCTCCATCAGGATAAAATTCCCACAGTGCCAGGTTATAATCCGACAGGTTTATTTGGGAACACTCGCATTCGGAGCGCTGTTCCCCCATCAGGTTAAAATTCCCACAGCGCCAGGTTATAATCCGACAGGTTTATTTGGGAACACTAGCTTTCGGAGCGCTGTTCCACCATCAGGTTAAAATTCCCACAGTGCCAGGTTATAATCCGACAGGTTTATTTGGGAACACTAGCTTTCGGAGCGCTGTTCCACCATCAGGTTAAAATTCCCACAGAGCCAGGTTATAATCCCTCAGGTCTATTTGGGAACACTCGCTTTCGGAGCGCTGTTCCTCCATCAGGATAAAATTCCCACAGTGCCAGGTTATAATCCCTCAGGTTTATTTGGGAACACTATCTTTCGGAGCGCTGTTCCTCCTTCAGGTTAAAATTCCCACAGAGCCAGGTTATAATCCGACAGGTTTATTTGGGAACACTAGCTTTCGGAGCGCTGTTCCTCCATCAGGATAAAATTCCCACAGTGCCAGGTTATAACCGACAGGTTTATTTGGGACCACTATCTTTCGGAGCGCTGTTCCTCCATCAGGATAAAATTCCCACAGTGCCAGGTTATAATCCGACAGGTTTATTTGGGAACACTCGCTTTCGGAGCGCTGTTCCCCCATCAGGTTAAAATTCCCACAGCGCCAGGTTATAATCCGACAGGTTCATTTGGGAACACCAGCTTTCGGAGCACTGTTCCACCATCAGGTTAAAATTCCCACTGTGCCAGGTTATAATCCGACAGGTTTATTTGGGAACACTAGCTTTCGGAGCGCTGTTCCACCATCAGGTTAAAATTCCCACAGAGCCAGGTTATAATCCCTCAGGTCTATTTGGGAACACTCGCTTTCGGAGCGCTGTTCCTCCATCAGGATAAAATTCCCACAGTGCCAGGTTATAATCCCTCAGGTTTATTTGGGAACACTATCTTTCGGAGCGCTGTTCCTCCTTCAGGTTAAAATTCCCACAGAGCCAGGTTATAATCCGACAGGTTTATTTGGGAACACTATCTTTCGGAGCGCTGTTCCTCCATCAGGATAAAATTCCCACAGTGCCAGGTTATAACCGACAGGTTTATTTGGGACCACTATCTTTCGGAGCGCTGTTCCTCCATCAGGATAAAATTCCCACAGTGCCAGGTTATAATCCGACAGGTTTATTTGGGAACACTCGCTTTCGGAGCGCTGTTCCCCCATCAGGTTAAAATTCCCACAGCGCCAGGTTATAATCCGACAGGTTCATTTGGGAACACCAGCTTTCGGAGCACTGTTCCACCATCAGGTTAAAATTCCCACTGTGCCAGGTTATAATCCGACAGGTTTATTTGGGAACACCAGCTTTCGGAGCGCTGTTCCACCATCAGGTTAAAATTCCCATAGCACCAGGTTATAATCCCTCAGGTTTATTTGGGAACACTAGCTTTCGGAGCGCTGTTCCGCCTTCAGGTTAAAATACCCACAGAGCCAGGTTATAATCCCTCAGGTTTATTTGGGAACACTCGCTTTCGGAGCGCTGTTCCTCCATCAGGATAAAATTCCCACAGTGCCAGGTTATAATCCCTCAGGTTTATTTGGGAACACTATTTTTCGGAGCGCTGTTCCTCCTTCAGGTTAAAATTCCCACAGAGCCAGGTTATAATCCGACAGGTTTATTTGGGAACACTCGCTTTCGGAGCGCTGTTCCGCCTTCAGGTTAAAATTCCCACTGTGCCAGGTTATAATCCGACAGGTTTATTTGGGAACACTCGCTTTCGGAGCGCTGTTCCCCCATCAGGTTAAAATTCCCACAGCGCCAGGTTATAATCCGACAGGTTTATTTGGGAACACCAGTTTTCGGAGCACTGTTCCACCATCAGGTTAAAATTCCCACTGTGCCAGGTTATAATCCCTCAGGTTTATTTGGGAACACTAGATTTCGGATCGCTGTTCCGCCTTCAGGTTAAAATTCCCACAGAGCCAGGTTATAATCCCTCAGGTTTATTTGGGAATACTATCTTTCGGAGCGCTGTTCCACCATCAGGTTTAAATTCCCACAGCGCCAGGTTATAATCCCTCAGGTTTATTTGGGAACACCAGCTTTCGGAGCGCTGTTCCACCATCACGTTAAAATTCGCACAGCGCCAGGTTATAATCCGACAGGTTTATTTGGGAACACTATCTTTTGGAGCGCTGTTCCTCCATCAGGATAAAATTCCCACAGTGCCAGGTTATAATCCGACAGGTTTATTTGGGAACACTCGCATTCGGAGCGCTGTTCCCCCATCAGGTTAAAATTCCCACGGCGCCAGGTTATAATCCGACAGGTTTATTTGGAAACACTAGCTTTCGGGGCGCTGTTCCACCATCAGGTTAAAATTCCCACAGTGCCAGGTTATAATCCGACAGGTTTATTTGGGAACACTATCTTTCGGAGCGCTGTTCCTCCTTCAGGTTAAAATTCCCACAGAGCCAGGTTATAATCCGACAGGTTTATTTGGGAACACTAGCTTTCGGAGCGCTGTTCCTCCATCAGGATAAAATTCCCACAGTGCCAGGTTATAATCCGACAGGTTTATTTGGGAACACTCGCTTTCGGAGCGCTGTTCCCCCATCAGGTTAAAATTCCCACAGCGCCAGGTTATAATCCGACAGGTTTATTTGGGAACACTAGCTTTCGGAGCGCTGTTCCACCATCAGGTTAAAATTCCCACAGTGCCAGGTTATAATCCGACAGGTTTATTTGGGAACACCAGCTTTCGGAGCGCTGTTCCGCCTTCAGGTTAAAATTCCCACTGAGCCAGGTTATAATCCCTCAGGATTATTTGGGAACACTCGCTTTCGGAGCGCTGTTCCACCATCAGGTTAAAATTCCCACAGACCCAGGTTATAATCCGACAGGTTTATTTGGGAACACTAGCTTTCGGAGCGCTGTTCCACCATCAGGTTAAAATTCCCACTGAGCCAGGTTATAATCTCTCAGGTTTATTTGGGAACACTAGCTTTCGGAGCGCTGTTCCTCCTTCAGGTTAAAATTCCCACAGCGCCAGGTTATAATCCCTCAGGTTTATTTGGGAACACCAGCTTTCGGAGCGCTGTTCCACCATCTGGTTAAAATTCCCACAGCGCCAGGTTATAATCCCTCAGGTTTATTTGGGAACACTAGCTTTCGGAGCGCTGTTCCTCCATCAGGTTAAAATTCCCACAGCGCCAGGTTATAATCCCTCAGGTTTATTTGGGAATACTATCTTTCGGAGCGCTGTTCCACCATCAGGTTAAAATTCCCACAGCGCCAGGTTATAATCCCTCAGGTTTATTTGGGAACACCAGCTTTCGGAGCGCTGTTCCACCATCACGTTAAAATTCCCACAGATCCAGGTTATAATCCAACAGGTTTATTTGGGACCACTATCTTTCGGAGCGCTGTTCCTCCATCAGGATAAAATTCCCACAGAGCCAGGTTATAATCCCTCAGGTTTATTTGGGAATACTATCTTTCGGAGCGCTGTTCCACCATCAGGTTTAAATTCCCACAGCGCCAGGTTATAATCCCTCAGGTTTATTTGGGAACACCAGCTTTCGGAGCGCTGTTCCCCCATCAGGTTAAAATTCCCACGGCGCCAGGTTATAATCCGACAGGTTTATTTGGGAACACTAGCTTTCGGAGCGCTGTTCCCCCATCAGGTTAAAATCCCCACGGCGCCAGGTTATAATCCGACAGGTTTATTTGGGAACACTAGCTTTCGGAGCGCTGTTCCCCCATCAGGTTAAAATCCCCACGGCGCCAGGTTATAATCCGACAGGTTTATTTGGGAACACTATCTTTCGGAGCGCTGTTCCACCATCAGGTTAAAATTCCCACAGTGCCAGGTTATAATCTGACAGGTTTATTTGGGAACACTAGCTTTCGGAGCGCTGTTCCACCATCAGGTTAAAATTCCCACAGCGCCAGGTTATAATCCCTCAGGTTTATTTGGGAACACTCGCTTTCGGAGCGCTGTTCCTCCATCAGGATAAAATTCCCACAGTGCCAGGTTATAATCCCTCAGGTTTATTTGGGAACACTATCTTTCGGAGTGCTGTTCCACCATCAGGTTAAAATTCCCACAGCGCCAGGTTATAATCCCTCAGGTTTATTTGGGAATACTATCTTACGGAGCGCTGTTCCTCCTTCAGGTTAAAATTCCCACAGAGCCAGGTTATAATCCGACAGGTTTATTTGGGAACACTAGCTTTCGGAGCGCTGTTCCTCCATCAGGATAAAATTCCCACAGTGCCAGGTTATAATCCGACAGGTTTATTTGGGAACACTCGCTTTCGGAGCGCTGTTCCACCATCACGTTAAAATTCCCACAGCGCCAGGTTATAATCCGACAGGTTTATTTGGGAACACTATCTTTCGGAGCGCTGTTCCCCCATCAGGTTAAAATTCCCACAGCGCCAGGTTATAATCCGACAGGTTTATTTGGGAACACCAGCTTTCGGAGCGCTGTTCCGCCTTCAGGTTAAAATTCCCACTGTGCCAGGTTATAATCCCTCAGGTTTATTTGGGAACACCAGCTTTCGGAGCGCTGTTCCACCATCAGGTTAAAATTCCCACAGACCCAGGTTATAATCCGACAGGTTTATTTGGGAACACTATCTTTCGGAACGCTGTTCCTCCATCAGGATAAAATTCCCACAGTGCCAGGTTATAATCCGACAGGTTTATTTGGGAACACTAGCTTTCGGAGCGCTGTTCCTCCATCAGGTTAAAATTCCCACAGCGCCAGGTTATAATCCGACAGGTTTATTTGGGAACACTATCTTTCGGAGCGCTGTTCCTCCATCAGGATAAAATTCCCACAGTGCCAGGTTATAATCCGACAGGTTTATTTGGGAACACTCGCATTCGGAGCGCTGTTCCCCCATCAGGTTAAAATTCCCACAGCGCCAGGTTATAATCCGACAGGTTTATTTGGGAACACTAGCTTTCGGAGCGCTGTTCCACCATCAGGTTAAAATTCCCACAGTGCCAGGTTATAATCCGACAGGTTTATTTGGGAACACTAGCTTTCGGAGCGCTGTTCCACCATCAGGTTAAAATTCCCACAGAGCCAGGTTATAATCCCTCAGGTCTATTTGGGAACACTCGCTTTCGGAGCGCTGTTCCTCCATCAGGATAAAATTCCCACAGTGCCAGGTTATAATCCCTCAGGTTTATTTGGGAACACTATCTTTCGGAGCGCTGTTCCTCCTTCAGGTTAAAATTCCCACAGAGCCAGGTTATAATCCGACAGGTTTATTTGGGAACACTAGCTTTCGGAGCGCTGTTCCTCCATCAGGATAAAATTCCCACAGTGCCAGGTTATAATCCGACAGGTTTATTTGGGACCACTATCTTTCGGAGCGCTGTTCCTCCATCAGGATAAAATTCCCACAGTGCCAGGTTATAATCCGACAGGTTTATTTGGGAACACTCGCTTTCGGAGCGCTGTTCCCCCATCAGGTTAAAATTCCCACAGCGCCAGGTTATAATCCGACAGGTTCATTTGGGAACACCAGCTTTCGGAGCACTGTTCCACCATCAGGTTAAAATTCCCACTGTGCCAGGTTATAATCCCTCAGGTTTATTTGGGAACACTAGCTTTCGGAGCGCTGTTCCGCCTTCAGGTTAAAATTCCCACAGAGCCAGGTTATAATCCCTCAGGTTTATTTGGGAACACTATCTTTCGGAGCGCTGTTCCACCATCAGGTTTAAATTCCCACAGCGCCAGGTTATAATCCCTCAGGTTTATTTGGGAACACCAGCTTTCGGAGCGCTGTTCCACCATCACGTTAAAATTCCCACAGCGCCATGTTATAATCCGACAGGTTTATTTGGGAACACTATCTTTCGGAGCGCTGTTCCTCCATCAGGATAAAATTCCCACAGTGCCAGGTTATAATCCCTCAGGTTTATTTGGGAACACTCGCATTCGGAGCGCTGTTCCCCCATCAGGTTAAAATTCCCACAGACCCAGGTTATAATCCGACAGGTTTATTTGGGAACACTAGCTTTCGGAGCGCTGTTCCACCATCAGGTTAAAATTCCCACAGTGCCAGGTTATAATCCGACAGGTTTATTTGGGAACACTAGCTTTCGGAGCGCTGTTCCAACATCAGGATAAAATTCCCACAGCGCCAGGTTATAATCCCTCAGGTTTATTTGGGAACACTCGCTTTCGGAGCGCTGTTCCTCCATCAGGATAAAATTCCCACAGTGTCAGGTTATAATCCCTCAGGTTTATTTGGGAACACTATTTTTCGGAGCGCTGTTCCTCCTTCAGGTTAAAATTCCCACAGAGCCAGGTTATAATCCGACAGGTTTATTTGGGAACACTCGCTTTTGGAGCGCTGTTCCGCCTTCAGGTTAAAATTCCCACTGTGCCAGGTTATAATCCGACAGGTTTATTTGGGAACAGTATCTTTCGGAGCGCTGTTCCCCCATCAGGTTAAAATTCCCACAGGGCCAGGTTATAATCCGACAGGTTTATTTGGGAACACTAGCTTTCGGAGCGCTGTTCCACCATCAGATTAAAATTCCCACAGTGCCAGGTTATAATCCGACAGGTTTATTTGGGAACACCAGCTTTCGGAGCGCTGTTCCGCCTTCAGGTTAAAATTCCCACTGTGCCAGGTTATAATCCCTCAGGTTTATTTGGGAACACCAGCTTTCGGAGCGCTGTTCCACCATCAGGTTAAAATTCCCACAGACCCAGGTTATAATCCCTCAGGTTTATTTGGGAACACTATCTTTCAGAGCGCTGTTCCACCATCAGGTTAAAATTCCCACAGCGCCAGGTTATAATCCCTCAGGTTTATTTGGGAACACTAGCTTTCGGAGCGCTGTTCCTCCATCAGGTTAAAATTCCCACAGTGCCAGGTTATAATCCCTCAGGTTTATTTGGGAACACTAGCTTTCGGAGCGCTGTTCCGCCTTCAGGTTAAAATTCCCACAGTGCCAGGTTATAATCCCTCAGGTTTATTTGGGAACACCAGCCTTCGGAGCGCTGTTCCACCATCACGTTAAAATTCCCACAGATCCAGGTTATAATCCCTCAGGTTTATTTGGGAACACTATCTTTCGGAGCGCTGTTCCTCCATCAGGATAAAATTCCCACAGTGCCAGGTTATAATCCGACAGGTTTATTTGGGAACACTCGCTTTCGGAGCGCTGTTCCCCCATCAGGTTAAAATTCCCACAGCGCCAGGTTATAATCCGACAGGTTTATTTGGGAACACTCGCTTTCGGAGCGCTGTTCCCCCATCAGGTTAAAATTCCCACTGAGCCAGGTTATAATCCCTCAGGTTTATTTGGGAACACTATCTTTCGGAGCGCTGTTCCACCATCAGGTTAAAATTCCCACAGAGCCAGGTTATAATCCCTCAGGTTTGTTTGGGAACACCAGCTTTCGGAGCGCTGTTCCACCATCACGTAAAATTTCCCACAGATCCAGGTTATAATCCGACAGGTTTATTTGGGAACACTATCTTTCGGAGCGCTGTTCCTCCATCAGGATAAAATTCCCACAGTGCCAGGTTATAATCCGACAGGTTTATTTGGGAACACTCGCTTTCGGAGCGCTGTTCCCCCATCAGGTTAAAATTCCCACTGTGCCAGGTTATAATCCCTCAGGTTTATTTGGGAACACTAGCTTTCGGAGTGCTGTTCCACCATCAGGTTAAAATTCCCACTGTGCCAGGTTATAATCCCTCAGGTTTATTTGGGAACACTAGCTTTCGGAGCGCTGTTCCACCATCAGGTTAAAATTCCCACAGTGCCAGGTTATAATCCGACAGGTGTATTTGGGAACACTAGGTTTCGGAGCGCTGTTCCACCATCAGGTTAAAATTCCCACAGTGCCAGGTTATAATCCCTCCGGTTTATTTGGGAACACTAGCTTTCGGAGCGCTGTTCCGCCCTCAGGTTAAAATTCCCACCGAGCCAGGTTATAATCCCTCAGGTTTATTTGGGAACACTAGCTTTCGGAGCGCTGTTCCACCATCAGGTTAAAATTCCCACAGACCCAGGTTATAATCCGACAGGTTTATTTGGGAACACTCGCTTTCGGAGTGCTGTTCCACCATCAGGTTAAAATTCCCACAGACCCAGGTTATAATCCGACAGGTTTATTTGGGAACACCAGCTTTCGGAGCGCTGTTCCTCCATCAGGTTAAAATTCCCACTGAGCCAGGTTATAATCCCTCAGGTTTATTTGGGAATACTAGCTTTCGGAGCGCTGATCCACCTTCGGGGAGCTAGTGGGACAGGATTTTCGGACACAGAATTGATTGAAGAACGTGACACGTTCTGCTTTTGTCGCGATATTTTGAACAATCCCAGATTGTTGTGCGGTGTCTCGGTGTTTAGAATGTGTTTGTAGTTTTCAGTTCTGTATTTTGCGCATCTCACAACTTCCTTCGAGCCACCTTTTCGAGGTCACTTCAGGTTTTACCAAGGAAAGGGAGCTATCTGCTCGGACAACGCATTCAAGGTGTGAGGATAGAGTCTGTCTGTGTCCCAGGCTTGAGTCAGACTGGGTGTATTTCCCAAGTCGGAATTTACAAAATATTCCGTAAATTGTCATAGAGTGGATCCACAAGAGTCATTCCCCAAAGGCAAAATCACCCCATCGACTTATATGTGTGTGTGTGGGGGGGGGGGGCATGAGAGAGAGAGAGAGAGAGAGAGAGAGTGTGAGCATCGGCATGTGAGTGTGCGAGGGTGAGTGAGTGTGTGTTTGGTCAAGTGTGCATGTGAGTGTGACAGGGCATAAACCTGGTAGAGTGTGTGTGGGTGTGTGTGTGTGTGTGTGAGTGAGTGTGAGGGGTGTGTGTGTGACTGTGAGGTGAGTGTGTATGTGTGAGTGTGAGGGGTGTGTTTGTGAGAGTGTGAGGGGTGTGTGTGTGTGAGTGTGAGGGGTGTGTGTGA
Organism: Chiloscyllium punctatum; assembly: GCF_047496795.1. Classification (NCBI taxonomy): domain Eukaryota; kingdom Metazoa; phylum Chordata; class Chondrichthyes; order Orectolobiformes; family Hemiscylliidae; genus Chiloscyllium; species Chiloscyllium punctatum. The sequence goes on from NW_027310280.1 coordinate 71,503, forward strand.
GTGAGTGTGAGGGGTATGTGTGAGTGAGTGTGAAGGTGTGTGTGTGTGAGGGGTGTGTGTGTGAGTGTGAGGGTGTGTGTGTGTGAGTGTGAGGGTGTGTTTCTCAGTGAGTGTGAGGGGTGTGTTTCTGAGTGAGTGTGAGGGGTGTGTGTGTGAGTGAGTGAGTGTGAGGGGGGTGTGTGAGTGTGAGGGGGGTGTGTGAATGAGTGTGAGGGTGTGTGAGTGTGAGTGAGTGTGAGGGGGGTGTGTGAATGAGTGTGAGGGTGTGTGAGTGTGAGTGAGTGTGAGGGGGGGTGTGTGAGTGTGAGGGGTGTGTGTGTGAGTGAGTGTGAGGGGTGTGTGTGTGAGTGAGTGTGAGGGGTGTGTGAGTGTGAGGGGTGTGTGTGTGAGTTAGTGTGAGGGGGGTGAGTGTGAGGTGTGTGTGCTTGCGTGCACGTGTGTATGAGGATATGTGTGAGAGAGAGAGCGTGTGCATGAGAGAGGGTCTGTGTGAATGTGTAAGAGGGTGAGTGTGTGCGCATGTGTGGATATATATGTGTGTGTCCCTGACTCTGTGTGTGTGTGTGTGTGTGTGTGCGTGTGCGTGTGTTTGTGCGTGTGAGAGTGTGTCTGTGCATGTGTGTGTATGTATACGAGAGAGAGCGTGTGTATGAGAGAGAGTCTGTGTGTACATGTGCGTGTGTGTGTGAGACAGTGTATCGTGTAGTGGGGTCCCTGATACTGTGACATGAATCCAAGATCCCAGTTAAGGCCATCCCCATGAGAGAGAGAGAGAGAGAGACAGAGACAGAGAGAGAGTGAGATAGAGAGAGAGAGACAGAGAGAGAGTGAGACAGAGAGAGTGAGACAGAGAGAGCGAGAGAGACAGAGAGAGAGTGAGACAGAGAGAGAGAGAGACAGAGACAGAAAGAGAGAGAGGGATAGAGCCAGAGAGAGAGTGTTTGCTCCTGTCTGGTTGAAATGTCATCCCCCTCGTGTTTAAACAGCAACTTGCCTCACCCAGAACAGGAAACATTCTCTCCACACCCAGCCGGTGAAATCTCGGTCAGGATCTGATGGGTTTTAATGCTGTTTCCTCTGTCTGTTCACTGCCATCCATTCTCTCCACACATTCCAGGGGGGGGGGTAACAGTGTGAGGCAGGCTCTCAGGGAGAGCGGCAGGACACTGCGAGTGTGATCTCAGATTCAGGAAGCCTCAGGGGGAGAGACGGTGCGGAGGATTACACTCAGGGTAAGGTCACAGAGTCCGAACTGTGAGGGAAACCTCAGGGACAGGGGACACAGACTCACACACACACACACTCACACAGTGTCCCTCTCTCTCTCACACACACTGTCCCTCTCTCTCTCACACACACACACTGTCCCTCTCTCTCTCACACACACACACACACAGTCCCTCTCTCTCTCACACACACACGCTGTCCCTCTCTCACACACACACTGTCCCTCTCTCTCTCACACACACACACACACAGTCCCTCTCTCTCTCACACACACACTGTCCCTCCCTCTCTCTCACACACACACACACTGTCCCTCTCTCTCTCACACACACACACTGTCCCTTCTCTCTCTCTCACACACAGTCCCTCTCTCTCTCTCACACACACACTGTCCCTCTCTCTCTCTCTCACACACACACACTGTCCCTCCCTCTCTCTCTCACACACACACACTGTCCCTCTCTCTCACACACACACACACTGTCCCTCTCTCTCTCTCTCACACACACACTGTACCTCTCTCTCTCACACACACACTGTCCCTCTCTCTCTCACACACACACACACTGTCCCTCTCTCTCTCTCACACACACACTGTCCCTCTCTCTCTCTCACACACACACTGTCCCTCTCTCTCACACATACACACTGTCCCTCTCTCTCACACACACACACTGTCCCTCTCTCTCTCTCTCTCACACACACACTGTCCCTCTAACACACACACTGTCCCTCTCTCTCTCTCTCACACACACACTGTCCCTCTCTCTCACACACACACACTGTCCCTCTCTCTCTCTCACACACACACACTGTCCCTCTAACACACACACTGTCCCTCTCTCTCTCACTCACACACACACACACACTGTCCCTCTCTCTCTCACTCACACACACACACACTGTCCCTCTCTCTCTCACACACACACACACTATCCCTCTCTCTCACACACACACACACACACTGTCCCTCTCTCTCACACACACACACTGTCCCTCTCTCTCTCTCACACACACACACACTGTCCCTCCCTCTCTCTCACACACACACACACTGTCCCTCTCTCTCTCTCACACACACACTGTCCCTCTCTCTCTCTCACACACACACACTGTCCCTCTCTCTCACACACACACACACTGTCCCTCTCTCTCTCTCACACACACACACTATCCCTCTCTCTCACACACACACACTGTCCCTCTCTCTCACACACACACACTGTCCCTCTCTCTCTCTCACACACACACACACTGTCCCTCCCTCTCTCTCACACACACACACACTGTCCCTCTCTCTCTCTCACACACACACTGTCCCTCTCTCTCTCTCACACACACACACACTGTCCCTCCCTCTCTCTCTCACACACACACACTGTCCCTCCCTCTCTCTCTCACACACACACACTGTCCCTCTCTCTCACACACACACACACTGTCCCTCTCTCTCTCTCACACACACACTGTCCCTCTCTCTCTCACACACACACTGTCCCTCTCTCTCTCTCACACACACACAGTCCCTCTCTCTCTCACACACACACACACTGTCCCTCTCTCTCTCACACACACACACTGTCCCTCTCTCTCTCTCACACACACACTGTCCCTCTCTCTCACACATACACACTGTCCCTCTCTCTCACACACACACACTGTCCCTCTCTCTCTCTCTCACACACACACTGTCCCTCTAACACACACACTGTCCCTCTCTCTCTCTCTCACACACACACACTGTCCCTCTCTCTCACACACACACACTGTCCCTCTCTCTCTCACACACACACACTGTCCCTCTAACACACACTGTCGCTCTCTCTCTCACTCACACACACACACTGTCCCTCTCTCTCTCACTCACACACACACACACTGTCCCTCTCTCTCTCTCACACACACACACTATCCCTCTCTCTCTCACACACACACACACTGTCCCTCTCTCTCACACACACACACACTGTCCCTCTCTCTCACACACACACACTGTCCCTCTCTCTCTCACACACACACACTATCCCTCTCTATCACAGACACACACACTGTCCCTCTCTCTCACACACACACTGTCCGTCTCTCTCTCACACACACACACACTATCCCTCTCTCTCACACACACACACACACACACTGTCCCTCTCTCTCACACACACACACTGTCCCTCTCTCTCTCACACACACACACTATCCCTCTCTATCACAGACACACACACTGTCCCTCTCTCTCTCTCACACACACTGTCCCTCTCTCACACACACACTCTCCCTCTCTCTCTCTCTCTCTCTCACACACACACTGTCCCTCTCTCTCTCTCACACACACTGTCCCTCTCTCACACACACACACTGTCCCTCTCTCTCACACACACACACACACACACTGTCCCTCTCTCACACACACACACTGTCCCTCTCTCTCTCTCACACACACACTGCCCCTCTCTCTCTCTCACGCACACACTGTCCCTCTCTCACACACACACACTGTCCCTCTCTCTCACACACACACTGTCCCTCTCTCTCTCTCACACACACACTATCCCTCTCTCTCTCTCACACACACACTATCCCTCTCTCTCACAGACACACACACTGTCCCTCTCTCACACACACACTGTCCCTCTCTCTCTCACACACATACTGTCCCTCTCTCTCACACACACACTGTCCCTCTCTCTCTCACACACACACTGTCCCTCTCTCTCACACACACACTGTCCCTCTCTCACACACACACACTGTCCCTCTCTCTCTCACACACACACACTGTCCCTCTCACACACACACACACACACACACTGTCCCTCTCTCTCTCAGACACACGCTGTCCCTCTCTCTCACACACACACACTGTCCCTCTCTCTCTCTCTCACACACACACTATCCCTCTCTATCACAGACACACACACTGTCCCTCTCTCACACACACACTCTCCCTCTCTCTCTCTCTCTCTCACACACACACACTGTCCCTCTCTCTCTCACACACACACTGTCCCTCTCTCACACACACACAGTCCCTCTCTCTCTCACACACACACACTGTCCCTCTCACACACACACACACACACACACACACTGTCCCTCTCTCTCACACACACACACTGTCCCTCTCTCTCTCAGACACACGCTGTCCCTCTCTCTCTCACACACACACTGTCCCTCTCTCTCACACACACACTGTCCCTCTCTCTCTCACACACACTGTCCCTCTCTCTCACACACACACACTGTCCCTCTCTCATACACACACACACACAGTCCCTCTCTCTCTCACACAAACACTGTCCCTCTCTCTCACACACACACTGTCCCTCTCTCTCTCACACACACACTGTCCCTCTCTCTCACACACACACTGTCCCTCTCTCTCTCTCACACACACTGTCCCTCCCTCTCTCTCACACACACACACACTGTCCCTCTCTCTCTCACACACACACACTGTCCCTTCTCTCTCTCTCACACACAGTCCCTCTCTCTCTCTCACACACACACTGTCCCTCTCTCTCTCTCTCACACACACACACTGTCCCTCCCTCTCTCTCTCACACACACACACTGTCCCTCTCTCTCACACACACACACACTGTCCCTCTCTCTCTCTCTCACACACACACTGTCCCTCTCTCTCTCACACACACACACACTGTCCCTCTCTCTCTCTCACACACACACTGTCCCTCTCTCTCTCTCACACACACACTGTCCCTCTCTCTCACACATACACACTGTCCCTCTCTCTCACACACACACACTGTCCCTCTCTCTCTCTCTCTCACACACACACTGTCCCTCTAACACACACACTGTCCCTCTCTCTCTCTCTCACACACACACTGTCCCTCTCTCTCACACACACACACTGTCCCTCTCTCTCTCTCACACACACACACTGTCCCTCTAACACACACACTGTCCCTCTCTCTCTCACTCACACACACACACACACTGTCCCTCTCTCTCTCACTCACACACACACACACTGTCCCTCTCTCTCTCTCACACACACACACTATCCCTCTCTCTCACACACACACACACACTGTCCCTCTCTCTCACACACACACACTGTCCCTCTCTCTCTCTCACACACACACACACTGTCCCTCCCTCTCTCTCACACACACACACAGTCCCTCTCTCTCTCTCACACACACACACACTGTCCCTCTCTCTCTCTCACACACACACACTGTCCCTCTCTCTCACACACACACACACTGTCCCTCTCTCTCTCTCACACACACACTGTCCCTCTCTCTCTCTCACACACACACACACTGTCCCTCCCTCTCTCTCTCACACACACACACTGTCCCTCCCTCTCTCTCTCACACACACACACTGTCCCTCTCTCTCACACACACACACACTGTCCCTCTCTCTCTCTCACACACACACTGTCCCTCTCTCTCTCACACACACACTGTCCCTCTCTCTCTCTCACACACACACAGTCCCTCTCTCTCTCTCACACACACACACTGTCCCTCTCTCACACACACACACACACTGTCCCTCTCTCTCTCTCACACACACACTGTCCCTCTCTCTCACACATACACACTGTCCCTCTCTCTCACACACACACACTGTCCCTCTCTCTCTCTCTCACACACACACTGTCCCTCTAACACACACACTGTCCCTCTCTCTCTCTCTCACACACACACACTGTCCCTCTCTCTCACACACACACACTGTCCCTCTCTCTCTCACACACACACACTGTCCCTCTAACACACACTGTCGCTCTCTCTCTCACTCACACACACACACTGTCCCTCTCTCTCTCACTCACACACACACACACTGTCCCTCTCTCTCTCTCACACACACACACTATCCCTCTCTCTCTCACACACACACACACTGTCCCTCTCTCTCACACACACACACACTGTCCCTCTCTCTCACACACACACACTGTCCCTCTCTCTCTCACACACACACACTATCCCTCTCTATCACAGACACACACACTGTCCCTCTCTCTCACACACACACTGTCCGTCTCTCTCTCACACACACACACACTATCCCTCTCTCTCACACACACACACTGTCCCTCTCTCTCTCACACACACACACTGTCCCTCTCTCTCACACACACACACTGTCCCTCTCTCTCTCACACACACACACTATCCCTCTCTATCACAGACACACACACTGTCCCTCTCTCTCTCTCACACACACTGTCCCTCTCTCACACACACACTCTCCCTCTCTCTCTCTCTCTCTCACACACACACACTGTCCCTCTCTCTCTCTCACACACACTGTCCCTCTCACACACACACACTGTCCCTCTCTCTCACACACACACACACACACACTGTCCCTCTCTCACACACACACACTGTCACTCTCTCTCTCTCACACACACACTGCCCCTCTCTCTCTCTCACGCACACACTGTCCCTCTCTCACACACACACACTGTCCCTCTCTCTCACACACACACACTGTCCCTCTCTCTCTCTCACACACACACTATCCCTCTCTCTCTCTCACACACACACTATCCCTCTCTCTCACAGACACACACACTGTCCCTCTCTCACACACACACTGTCCCTCTCTCTCTCACACACATACTGTCCCTCTCTCTCACACACACACTGTCCCTCTCTCTCTCACACACACACTGTCCCTCTCTCTCACACACACACTGTCCCTCTCTCACACACACACACTGTCCCTCTCTCTCTCACACACACACACTGTCCCTCTCACACACACACACACACACACACTGTCCCTCTCTCTCTCAGACACACGCTGTCCCTCTCTCTCACACACACACACTGTCCCTCTCTCTCTCTCTCACACACACACTATCCCTCTCTATCACAGACACACACACTGTCCCTCTCTCACACACACACTCTCCCTCTCTCTCTCTCTCTCTCTCACACACACACACTGTCCCTCTCTCTCTCACACACACACTGTCCCTCTCTCACACACACACAGTCCCTCTCTCTCTCACACACACACACACACTGTCCCTCTCTCTCACACACACACACTGTCCCTCTCTCTCTCAGACACACGCTGTCCCTCTCTCTCTCACACACACACTGTCCCTCTCTCTCACACACACACTGTCCCTCTCTCTCACACACACACTGTCCCTCTCTCTCACACACACACACTGTCCCTCTCTCATACACACACACACACACAGTCCCTCTCTCTCTCACACAAACACTGTCCCTCTCTCTCACACACACACTGTCCCTCTCTCTCTCACACACACACTGTCCCTCTCTCTCACACACACACTGTCCCTCTCTCACACACACACAGTCCCTCTCTCTCTCACACACACACACTGTCCCTCTCACACACACACACACACACACACACACTGTCCCTCTCTCTCTCTCACACACTCTGTCCCTCTCTCTCTCACACACTCTGTCCCTCTCTCTCTCTCACACACACACACACACTGTCCCTCTCTCTCTCACACACACACTGTCTCTCTCTCACACACACACACACTGTCCCTCTCTCTCACACACACACTGTACCTCTCTCTCTCACACACACACTGTCCCTCTCTCTCACACACACACACTGACCCTCTCTCTCTCACACACACACTGTCCCTCTCTCTCACACACACACACTGACCCTCTCTCACACACACACACTGTCCCTCTCTCACACACACTGTCTCTCTCTCCCTCTCTCTCACACACACACACTGTCCCTCTCTCTCTCACACACACACACTGTCCCTCTCTCTCTCTCACACACACACACTGTCCCTCTCTCTCACACACACACACACTGTCCCTCTCTCACACACACTGTCCCTCTCTCACACACACACACACTGTCCCTCTCTCTCTCACACACACACTGTCCCTCTCTCTCACACACACACACTGACCCTCTCTCACACACACACACTGTCCCTCTCTCACACACACACACTGTCTCTCTCTCTCTCTCTCTCTCACACACACACTGTCCCTCTCTCTCTCACACACACACTGTCCCTCTCTCTCTCACACACACACTGTCCCTCTCTCTCACACACACTGTCCCTCTCTCTCTCACACACACACTGTACCTCTCTCTCTCACACACACACTGTCCCTCTCTCTCACACACACACTGTCCCTCTCTCTCTCACACACACACTGTACCTCTCTCTCTCACACACACACTGTCCCTCTCTCTCACACACACACTGTCCCTCTCTCTCTCACACACTGTCCCTCTCTCACACACACACTGTCCCTCTCTCTCTCACACACACACTGTCCCTCTCTCTCTCACACACACACTGTCCCTCTCTCTCTCACACACACACTGTCCCTCTATCTCTCACACACACTGTCCCTCTCTCTCACACACACACTGTCCCTCTCTCTCACACACACACACTGTCCCTCTCTCTCACACACACACACTGTCCCTCTCTCTCTCACACACACTGTCCCTCTCTCTCTCTCACACACACACTGTCCCTCTCTCTCACACACACACACTGCCCCTCTCACACACACACACACTGTCCCTCTCACACACACACACTGTCCCTCTCTCTCACACACACACACACTGTCCCTCTCTCACAAATACAAACACTGTCCCTCTCTCTCTCACACACACTGTCCCTCTCTCACACACACACACACACTGTCCCTCTCTCTCTCACACACACTGTCCCTCTCCCTCTCTCACACACACACTGTCCCTCTCTCTCTCTCTCACACACACACTGTCCCTCTCCCTCTCTCACACACACACTGTCCCTCTCTCTCTCTCACACACACACACTGTCCCTCTCTCTCACACACACACACACTGTCCCTCTCTCACAAATACACACACTGTCCCTCTCTCTCTCACACACACTGTCCCTCTCTCACACACACACACACTGTCCCTCTCTCTCTCTCTCACACACTCACACTGTCCCTCTCTCTCACACACACACACTGTCCCTCTCTCTCACACACACACACTGTCCCTCTCTCACACACACACACACTGTCCCTCTCTCACACACACACACTGTCCCTCTCTCTCACACACACACACTGTCCCTCTCTCACACACACACACACACTGTCCCTCTCTCTCTCTCTCACACACACACACTGTCCCTCTCTCTCACACACACACACTGTCCCTCTCTCTCACACACACACACTGTCCCTCTCTCACACACACACACTGTCCCTCTCTCTCACACACACACACTGTCCCTCTCTCTCTCACACACACACACTGTCCCTCTCTCACACACACACACACACTGTCCCTCTCTCTCTCTCTCACACACACACACTGTCCCTCTCTCTCTCACACACACACACTGTCCCTCTCTCACACACACACACACACTGTCCCTCTCTCTCTCTCTCACACACACACACTGTCCCTCTCTCTCTCACACACACACTGTCCCTCTCTCACACACACACACACACTGTCCCTCTCTCTCTCTCTCACACACACACACTGTCCCTCTCTCTCACACACACACACTGTCCCTCTCTCTCACACACACACACACTGTCCCTCTCTCTCTCACACACACACACTGTCCCTCTCTCACACACACACACACACTGTCCCTCTCTCTCTCTCACACACACTGTCCCTCTCTCTCTCACACACACACACTGTCCCTCTCTCTCTCACACACACACACTGTCCCTCTCTCTCACACACACACACTGTCCCTCTCTCACACACACACACACACTGTCCCTCTCTCTCTCACACACACACACTGTCCCTCTCTCTCACACACACACTGTCCCTCTCTCTCACACACACACACTGTCCCTCTCTCTCACACACACACTGTCCCTCTCTCACACACACACACACACTGTCCCTCTCTCTCTCTCTCACACACACACACTGTCCCTCTCTCTCTCACACACACACTGTCCCTCTCTCACACACACACACACACTGTCCCTCTCTCTCTCTCTCACACACACACACTGTCCCTCTCTCTCACACACACACACTGTCCCTCTCTCTCACACACACACACACTGTCCCTCTCTCTCTCACACACACACACTGTCCCTCTCTCACACACACACACACACTGTCCCTCTCTCTCTCTCTCACACACACACACACACACTGTCCCTCTCTCTCTCTCTCACACACACACACTGTCCCTCTCTCTCACACACACACACTGTCCCTCTCTCTCACACACACACACACTGTCCCTCTCTCTCTCACACACACACACTGTCCCTCTCTCACACACACACACACACTGTCCCTCTCTCTCTCTCACACACACACTGTCCCTCTCTCTCACACACACACACTGTCCCTCTCTCACACACACACACACACTGTCCCTCTCTATCACACACACACACTGTCCCTCTCTCTCACACACACACACTGTCCCTCTCTCACACACACACACACACTGTCCCTCTCTCTCACACACACACACTGTTCCTCTCTCTCACACACACACACTGTCCCTCTCTCACACACACACACACACACTGTCCCTCTCTATCACACACACACACTGTCCCTCTCTCTCACACACACACACTGTCCCTCTCTCACACACACACACACACTGTCCCTCTCTCTCACACACACACACTGTTCCTCTCTCTCACACACACACACTGTCCCTCTCTCTCTCACACACACACACACTGTCCCTCTCTCTCACACACACACTGTCCCTCTCTCTCTCACACACACACACTGTCCCTCTCTCTCACACACACACTGTCCCTCTCTCTCACACACACACACTGTCCCTCTCTCTCACACACACACACTGTCCCTCTCTCACACACACACACTGTCCCTCTCTCTCACACACACACACTGTCCCTCTCTCTCACACACACACACTGTCCCTCTCTCTCACACACACACACTGTCCCTCTCTCACACACACACACACACTGTCCCTCTCTCTCACACACACACACTGTCCCTCTCTCACACACACACACACACTGTCCCTCTCTCTCTCACACACACACACTGTCCCTCTCTCTCACACACACACTGTCCCTCTCTCTCACACACACACACTGTCCCTCTCTCTCACACACACACACTGTCCCTCTCTCACACACACACACACACTGTCCCTCTCTCTCTCACACACACACACTGTCCCTCTCTCACACACACTGTCCCTCTCTCTCACACACACACTGTCCCTCTCTCTCACACACACACTGTCCCTCTCTCTCACACACACACACTGTCCCTCTCTCTCACACACACACTGTCCCTCTCTCTCTCTCACACACACACTGTCCCTCTCTCTCACACACACACTGTCCCTCTCTCTCTCTCACACACACACTGTCCCTCTCTCTCTCACACACACACACTGTCCCTCTCTGTCACACACACACTGTCCCTCTCTCTCACACACACACACTGTCCCTCTCACTCACACACACACTGTCCCTCTCTCTCACACACACACTGTCCCTCTCACTCACACACACACACTGTCCCTCTCTCTCACACACACACTGTCCCTCTCACTCACACACACACACTGTCCCTCTCTCTCACACACACACTGTCCCTCCCTCTCTCTCACACACACACACTGTCCCTCTCTCTCTCACACACACACTGTCCCTCTCTCTCACACACACACACTGTCCCTCTCTCTCACACACACACACTGTCCCTCTCTCTCACACACACACTGTCCCTCTCTCTCTCTCACACACACACTGTCCCTCTCTCTCACACACACACTGTCCCTCTCTCTCTCACACACACACCGTCCCTCTCTCTCTCACACACACACACTGTCCCTCTCTGTCACACACACACTGTCCCTCTCTCTCACACACACACACTGTCCCTCTCACTCACACACACACACTGTCCCTCTCTCTCACACACACACTGTCCCTCTCACTCACACACACACACTGTCCCTCTCTCTCACACACACACTGTCCCTCCCTCTCTCTCACACACACACACTGTCCCTCTCTCTCTCACACACACACTGTCCCTCTCTCTCACACACACTGTCCCTCTCTCTCTCACACACACACTGTCCCTCTCTCTCTCACACACACACTGTCCCTCTCTCTCTCTCACACACACACACTGTCCCTCTCTCTCACACACACACTGTACCTCTCTCTCTCACACACACACTGTCCCTCTCTCTCACACACACACACTGACCCTCTCTCTCTCACACACACACTGTCCCTCTCTCTCACACACACACACTGACCCTCTCTCACACACACACACTGTCCCTCTCTCACACACACTGTCTCTCTCTCCCTCTCTCTCACACACACACACTGTCCCTCTCTCTCTCACACACACACACTGTCCCTCTCTCTCTCTCACACACACACACTGTCCCTCTCTCTCACACACACACACACTGTCCCTCTCTCACACACACTGTCCCTCTCTCACACACACACACACTGTCCCTCTCTCTCTCACACACACACTGTCCCTCTCTCTCACACACACACACTGACCCTCTCTCACACACACACACTGTCCCTCTCTCACACACACACACTGTCTCTCTCTCTCTCTCTCTCTCACACACACACTGTCCCTCTCTCTCTCACACACACACTGTCCCTCTCTCTCTCACACACACACTGTCCCTCTCTCTCACACACACTGTCCCTCTCTCTCTCACACACACACTGTACCTCTCTCTCTCACACACACACTGTCCCTCTCTCTCACACACACACTGTCCCTCTCTCTCTCACACACACACTGTACCTCTCTCTCTCACACACACACTGTCCCTCTCTCTCACACACACACTGTCCCTCTCTCTCTCACACACTGTCCCTCTCTCACACACACACTGTCCCTCTCTCTCTCACACACACACTGTCCCTCTCTCTCTCACACACACACTGTCCCTCTCTCTCTCACACACACACTGTCCCTCTATCTCTCACACACACTGTCCCTCTCTCTCACACACACACTGTCCCTCTCTCTCACACACACACACTGTCCCTCTCTCTCACACACACACACTGTCCCTCTCTCTCTCACACACACTGTCCCTCTCTCTCTCTCACACACACACTGTCCCTCTCTCTCACACACACACACTGCCCCTCTCACACACACACACACTGTCCCTCTCACACACACACACTGTCCCTCTCTCTCACACACACACACACTGTCCCTCTCTCACAAATACACACACTGTCCCTCTCTCTCTCACACACACTGTCCCTCTCTCACACACACACACACACTGTCCCTCTCTCTCTCACACACACTGTCCCTCTCCCTCTCTCACACACACACTGTCCCTCTCTCTCTCTCTCACACACACACTGTCCCTCTCCCTCTCTCACACACACACTGTCCCTCTCTCTCTCTCACACACACACACTGTCCCTCTCTCTCACACACACACACACTGTCCCTCTCTCACAAATACACACACTGTCCCTCTCTCTCTCACACACACTGTCCCTCTCTCACACACACACACACTGTCCCTCTCTCTCTCTCTCACACACTCACACTGTCCCTCTCTCTCACACACACACACTGTCCCTCTCTCTCACACACACACACTGTCCCTCTCTCACACACACACACACTGTCCCTCTCTCACACACACACACTGTCCCTCTCTCTCACACACACACACTGTCCCTCTCTCACACACACACACACACTGTCCCTCTCTCTCTCTCTCACACACACACACTGTCCCTCTCTCTCACACACACACACTGTCCCTCTCTCTCACACACACACACTGTCCCTCTCTCACACACACACACTGTCCCTCTCTCTCACACACACACACTGTCCCTCTCTCTCTCACACACACACACTGTCCCTCTCTCACACACACACACACACTGTCCCTCTCTCTCTCTCTCACACACACACACTGTCCCTCTCTCTCTCACACACACACACTGTCCCTCTCTCACACACACACACACACTGTCCCTCTCTCTCTCTCTCACACACACACACTGTCCCTCTCTCTCTCACACACACACTGTCCCTCTCTCACACACACACACACACTGTCCCTCTCTCTCTCTCTCACACACACACACTGTCCCTCTCTCTCACACACACACACTGTCCCTCTCTCTCACACACACACACACTGTCCCTCTCTCTCTCACACACACACACTGTCCCTCTCTCACACACACACACACACTGTCCCTCTCTCTCTCTCACACACACTGTCCCTCTCTCTCTCACACACACACACTGTCCCTCTCTCTCACACACACACACTGTCCCTCTCTCACACACACACACACACTGTCCCTCTCTCTCTCACACACACACACTGTCCCTCTCTCTCACACACACACTGTCCCTCTCTCTCACACACACACACTGTCCCTCTCTCTCACACACACACTGTCCCTCTCTCACACACACACACACACTGTCCCTCTCTCTCTCTCTCACACACACACACTGTCCCTCTCTCTCTCACACACACACTGTCCCTCTCTCACACACACACACACACTGTCCCTCTCTCTCTCTCTCACACACACACACTGTCCCTCTCTCTCACACACACACACTGTCCCTCTCTCTCACACACACACACACTGTCCCTCTCTCTCTCACACACACACACTGTCCCTCTCTCACACACACACACACACTGTCCCTCTCTCTCTCTCTCACACACACACACACACACTGTCCCTCTCTCTCTCTCTCACACACACACACTGTCCCTCTCTCTCACACACACACACTGTCCCTCTCTCTCACACACACACACACTGTCCCTCTCTCTCTCACACACACACACTGTCCCTCTCTCACACACACACACACACTGTCCCTCTCTCTCTCTCACACACACACTGTCCCTCTCTCTCACACACACACACTGTCCCTCTCTCACACACACACACACACTGTCCCTCTCTATCACACACACACACTGTCCCTCTCTCTCACACACACACACTGTCCCTCTCTCACACACACACACACACTGTCCCTCTCTCTCACACACACACACTGTTCCTCTCTCTCACACACACACACTGTCCCTCTCTCACACACACACACACACACTGTCCCTCTCTATCACACACACACACTGTCCCTCTCTCTCACACACACACACTGTCCCTCTCTCACACACACACACACACTGTCCCTCTCTCTCACACACACACACTGTTCCTCTCTCTCACACACACACACTGTCCCTCTCTCTCTCACACACACACACACTGTCCCTCTCTCTCACACACACACTGTCCCTCTCTCTCTCACACACACACACTGTCCCTCTCTCTCACACACACACTGTCCCTCTCTCTCACACACACACACTGTCCCTCTCTCTCACACACACACACTGTCCCTCTCTCACACACACACACTGTCCCTCTCTCTCACACACACACACTGTCCCTCTCTCTCACACACACACACTGTCCCTCTCTCTCACACACACACACTGTCCCTCTCTCACACACACACACACACTGTCCCTCTCTCTCACACACACACACTGTCCCTCTCTCACACACACACACACACTGTCCCTCTCTCTCTCACACACACACACTGTCCCTCTCTCTCACACACACACTGTCCCTCTCTCTCACACACACACACTGTCCCTCTCTCTCACACACACACACTGTCCCTCTCTCACACACACACACACACTGTCCCTCTCTCTCTCACACACACACACTGTCCCTCTCTCACACACACTGTCCCTCTCTCTCACACACACACTGTCCCTCTCTCTCACACACACACTGTCCCTCTCTCTCACACACACACACTGTCCCTCTCTCTCACACACACACTGTCCCTCTCTCTCTCTCACACACACACTGTCCCTCTCTCTCACACACACACTGTCCCTCTCTCTCTCTCACACACACACTGTCCCTCTCTCTCTCACACACACACACTGTCCCTCTCTGTCACACACACACTGTCCCTCTCTCTCACACACACACACTGTCCCTCTCACTCACACACACACTGTCCCTCTCTCTCACACACACACTGTCCCTCTCACTCACACACACACACTGTCCCTCTCTCTCACACACACACTGTCCCTCTCACTCACACACACACACTGTCCCTCTCTCTCACACACACACTGTCCCTCCCTCTCTCTCACACACACACACTGTCCCTCTCTCTCTCACACACACACTGTCCCTCTCTCTCACACACACACACTGTCCCTCTCTCTCACACACACACACTGTCCCTCTCTCTCACACACACACTGTCCCTCTCTCTCTCTCACACACACACTGTCCCTCTCTCTCACACACACACTGTCCCTCTCTCTCTCACACACACACCGTCCCTCTCTCTCTCACACACACACACTGTCCCTCTCTGTCACACACACACTGTCCCTCTCTCTCACACACACACACTGTCCCTCTCACTCACACACACACACTGTCCCTCTCTCTCACACACACACTGTCCCTCTCACTCACACACACACACTGTCCCTCTCTCTCACACACACACTGTCCCTCCCTCTCTCTCACACACACACACTGTCCCTCTCTCTCTCACACACACACTGTCCCTCTCTCTCACACACACTGTCCCTCTCTCTCTCACACACACACTGTCCCTCTCTCTCTCACACACACACTGTCCCTCTCTCTCTCTCACACACACACACTGTCCCTCTCTCTCACACACACACTGTCCCTCTCTCTCACACACACACACTGTCCCTCTCTCTCACACACACACACTGTCCCTCTCTCACACACACACACTGTCCCTCTCTCTCACACACACACACTGTCCCTCTCTCTCACACACACACACTGTCCCTCTCTCTCACACACACACACTGTCCCTCTCTCACACACACACACACACTGTCCCTCTCTCTCACACACACACACTGTCCCTCTCTCACACACACACACACACTGTCCCTCTCTCTCTCACACACACACACTGTCCCTCTCTCTCACACACACACTGTCCCTCTCTCTCACACACACACACTGTCCCTCTCTCTCACACACACACACTGTCCCTCTCTCACACACACACACACACTGTCCCTCTCTCTCTCACACACACACACTGTCCCTCTCTCACACACACTGTCCCTCTCTCTCACACACACACTGTCCCTCTCTCTCACACACACACTGTCCCTCTCTCTCACACACACACACTGTCCCTCTCTCTCACACACACACTGTCCCTCTCTCTCTCTCACACACACACTGTCCCTCTCTCTCACACACACACTGTCCCTCTCTCTCTCTCACACACACACTGTCCCTCTCTCTCTCACACACACACACTGTCCCTCTCTGTCACACACACACTGTCCCTCTCTCTCTCACACACACACACTGTCCCTCTCACTCACACACACACTGTCCCTCTCTCTCACACACACACTGTCCCTCTCACTCACACACACACACTGTCCCTCTCTCTCACACACACACTGTCCCTCTCACTCACACACACACACTGTCCCTCTCACTCACACACACACACTGTCCCTCTCTCTCACACACACACTGTCCCTCTCACTCACACACACACACTGTCCCTCTCTCTCACACACACACTGTCCCTCCCTCTCTCTCACACACACACACTGTCCCTCTCTCTCTCACACACACACTGTCCCTCTCTCTCACACACACTGTCCCTCTCTCTCTCACACACACACTGTCCCTCTCTCTCTCACACACACTGTCCCTCTCTCTCACACACACACACTGTCCCTCTCTCTCTCTCACACACACACTGTCCCTCTCTCTCACACACACACACACTGTCCCTCTCTCTCTCACACACACACTGTCCCTCTCTCTCTCTCACACACACACTGTCCCTCTCTCTCTCACACACACACTGTCCCTCTCTCTCTCTCTCACACACACACACTGTCCCTCTCTCTCTCTCACACACACACACTGTCCCTCTCTCTCTCACACACACACACTGTCCCTCTCTCTCTCACACACACACTGTCCCTCTCTCTCTCTCACACACACACTGTCCCTCTCTCTCTCTCACACACACTGTCCCTCTCTCTCTCTCACACACACACTGTCCCTCTCTCTCACACACACACATTGTCCCTCTCTCTCTCTCTCACACACACTGTCCCTCTCTCTCACACACACACACTGTCCCTCTCTCTCTCTCACACACACACTGTCCCTCTCTCTCTCACACACACTGTCCCTCTCTCACTCACACACACACACTGTCCCTCTCTCTCACACACACACTGTCCCTCTCTCTCACACACACTGTCCCTCTCTCTCTCACACACACACACACTCTCTCTCTCTCTCTCTCTCTCTCACACACACACTCTCTCTCTCTCTCTCTCTCTCACACACACACTCTCTCTCTCTCTCTCTCTCTCACACACACACACTCTCTCTCTCTCTCTCTCTCTCTCACACACACACTGTCCCTCTCTCTCTCTCTCTCACACACATTGTCCCTCTCTCTCACACACACTGTCCCTCTCTCTCACACACACACTCTCTCTCTCTCTCTCTCTCTCACACACACACACTGTCCCTCTCTCTCTCACACACACACACTGTCCCTCTCTCTCACACACACACTCTCTCTCTCTCTCTCTCTCTCACACACACACACTGTCCCTCTCTCTCTCTCTCTCACACACACTGTCCCTCTCTCTCTCACACACACACACTGTCCCTCCCTCTCTCACACACACTCTCTCTCTCTCTCTCTCTCTCACACACACACACTCTCACTCTCTCCCCGTCCCCACCCTCGATCCCAACACACACTGAGGAGCAGGGCCCGGTTCGAGCACGTTTATAAACAGCTTGTGAGGTCGGAGGTCACGTGCCCCTGTTGTCGGGGGCGAGGAGGGCAGGACTGGCTGGAGGGGCCGAACAGCCTGTTCCCATTTCTTGCGCTCCCCACTCTCTCTCTCCCTTGGAGGATCTAACGCCAGGATAACAGAATATCGGGAATGCCTTGGAACTAACAGGGGGGAATATAAACAGAGCCGGGGGGAGGTTGGGGGTGTGGGGGGGCGGGGGTTGGCAATAGGCGAGTGGTACCCTCCTGTGACATGTATCAGAGGTTCAGGGCCGGTGGGGGGTGTGGGGAGTTTATCCAATGGACCTGGGGGTCACTGGCCCCCTCCCTCGTTACCTCTCCCTTCGGAAGGTGGAGGTGGGCAGCCATCTTGGACCACTACAAAGGTCGGGGGGGAATTGTGCGGCCATCTTGAACCGTTACAAAGGTGGGGGCGGGACGTGAGCCGCCATCTTGGACCACTACAAAGGTCAGGGGGGATTGTGCGGCCATCTTGAACCGTTACAAAGGTGGGGGCGGGACGTGAGCCGCCATCCTGGATCACTACAAAGGTCAGGGGGGATTGTGCGGCCATCTTGAACCGTTACAAAGGTGGGGGCGGGACGTGAGCCGCCATCCTGGATCACTACAAAGGTCAGGGGGGATTGTGCGGCCATCTTGAACCGTTACAAAGGTCGGGGGGACGTGAGCCGCCATCTTGGACCACTACAAAGGTCAGGGGGGATTGTGCGGCCATCTTGAACCGTTACAAAGGTCGGGGGGACGTGAGCCACCATCCTGGACCACTACAAAGGTCGGGAGGGATTGTGCGGCCATCTTGAACCGTTACAAAGGTGGGTGCGGGATGTGAGCCGCCAACCTGGACCACTACAAAGGTCAGGGGGGATTGTGCGGCCATCTTGAACCGTTACAAAGGTGGGTGCGGGACGTGAGCCGCCATCCTGGACCACTACAAAGGTCGGGGGGGGGGGGGATTGTGCGGCCATCTTGAACCGTTACAAAGTTGGCGGGGGACGTGAGCTGCCATCTTGGACCACTACAAAGACGGGGAATTCTGCCGCCATCTTGGAACGCTATAATGGTGGTGGGAATTGCGCTGCCATCTTGCAATGTTATGAGGGTGAGGGATGAGCTGCCATCTTGAACCGCTATGAAGGTAGGGAGGGGGTGAGCCGCCATCTTGGACCGCTACGAATGTCGGGGGCGGAGTTGTGCAGCCATCTTGAACCGCGACAGTCCCCGTCCGATGGCCCTCAGGGCGGGTATTAACGTGTTCCTCTCGGTTGTTTTGTCTTTCAGGGAGGCCCGAAGGACGCCCTTCGGCCCGTCGGGAGATAGCAGCGGAACGGTGGGAGAGGCAGAGAGAGAGAGAGAGAGAGACGGATAAATCCGGAGAAGGGGGCCTGAGCCCCATGGAGGGATAGGAGGTGCCCGGAGTGGGGGGCAGAATGGCCTTGCCGGCGACTCCCACCTCCCTACTGGCGTGACCCAGCACCCCCCCCCGTCCCCGGAGGAAAGCCCCTACCCCTTTCACTTCTTTGCGACTGGGATCCCCCTGTGCCTCCCCATGACCGTTGGAGCCTGCGGTGACGCCCCGGGCTGCACTGACCGGACGCCAGCCCGTGGGGGCCGTCCCCTCGGCGGGGTGGGCAAGGAGGCGAAGCGGGGAAAGGAGGAGGATGGGACAGGCCGGAGCAGTGGACGCTACCTCTTCGAGACGTATTACTGTAATAGCCAGCAGTACCCGCTCTTTGTGACTGCCCTCCTGGTGGTCATTGGCATCTGCAGTGCCCTCGTTGCCATTTTCTTCATCAGTGCCAAGGTAACCGCCCTCCCCGGTCCCGATCCCTATCCCAAATCCCAATCCCGATCCCGGCTCTCAGTCCCTATCCCAGATCCCAATCCCAGTTGCCAACGTCTCTCCCAATCCTGATCCCCGACCCCAAATCCCAATTGCCATAGTCTATCCCAATCCCGATCCCCTACCCCAAATCCCAATCCCTATCCCAAATCCCAATCCCTTGTCCCCTATCCCAATCCCTATGCCAATCCTGAAACCTATCCCAAATCATAATCCCGGCTGCCGAGCATTACCCCAGATCCCAATTCCTATCCTAATTCCCAATCCCTTGTCCCCTATCCCAATCCCTATGCCAATCCTGAAACCTATCCCAAATCATAATCCCGGCTGCCGAGCCTTACCCCAGATCCCAATTCCTATCCTAATTCCCAATCCCTATCCCAGATCCCAATCCCTATCTCAAATCCCAACCCCTGGTCTAAGTCCGATCACAGCTCCAACCCCGATCCCAAATCCCGATCCTTATCCCTATCCCAAATCTCAATCCCAGCTCCCGATCCCGATACCAATCCGAATCCCTGTCCCAAACCCCAATCCCAAATCGCGGTCCTTTCCACAGCTCCAATTCCTCTCCCGAATCCCAATCGCAACTCTTGATCTCTCTATGCCGATCCCAATCCCTATCTCAATCCTGATCCCTACCCCAATCCCTATTCCAGCTCCAATCCCTATCTCAAATCCCGATCCGAGTTCCTGATCTCTATCCCAAACCCAAACCCAATCCCAGCTCCAAATCCCACCACCTCCTGATCGTTATCCCATGCCCTGTCCCAGCCCCAATCCATATCCCAATCCTGATCATTATTCCAGCTCCAATCCCAATCCCAGCTCAAAATCCTAACCCCTATCCAAATCCCTGTCACAGCCCCTAATCCCAATCCAAACTCCCAATCCTGTCCTTATTCCTATCCCCATCCCAGCTCCAATCCTGATTGCTATCCCAATCACAATCACAATCTATATCCCTATCCCTATCCCCATCCCAATCCCTATTCCAGTCAGGATCCCAAACACAATCCCTATCCCAATCCCAATGCTGATCCCTGTCCCAAATCCCAATCCCACTCCTGGTCCCGATCCCAAAATGCAATTCCTGCTCACAATCCTTACCCCAGCTCCCAATCCCTTTCCCAAATCCCAATCCCATTTTCTGATCTCTATCCCAAACCCAATCCCTATCACCGTTCCCATTCATTATCCCAATCTCTATTGCAGTCCCAATCCTTATTGCAATCCTGTTCATTATCCCAGCTCCAATCCTAATCCCAGCTCCCAATCCTAATCCCTATCTTAATCCCTGTTACAGCTCCCAATCCCAATCCCAGCTCCCAACCCTATCCTCATCCCCATCCCAGCTTCAATCCTGATCCCTATCCTAATCACAATCAAAATCTATGTCCCTATTCCCATCTCAATCCCTATCCCAAACCTAATCCCAGTCCCTATCCCTATCTTAATCCTTATCACAATTCCAATCCCTATCCCAGCTACCAATCCTGGCTCCAATGCCCATTGCAATCATTATCCCAATACTAGCCTCCAATCCCTGTCCCAGATCCCAACACCCAATACCTACCACATTCCCTATTCAAGCTCCTTATCCGAGCTCCCAGTCTCAATCCCAATTCCAATCCACACCCCTATCCCCATCCCAGCACCAATCCCGATGTCAATCCCAGCTCCAATCACAATCCCTATCCCTTCTCCCATTCCCCATCCTGATTCTGATCCCAATCCTATCCCTATCACAATCCCAATCTCTATCCCATTCCAAATTCCAATCCCAGCTCCCAATCCCAGTTTCCAACTCCAAATCCCTGTCCCAGATCCCAATACCAATCCCAGCCCCCGACCCCATTCCCATCCCAGCTCCAATCCTCATCCCCATCCCAGTCACACTCCCTAACTCTGCTCCCATTCCCCATCCTGATTCCAAACCCAATCCTAATCCCACTCCCAGCTCCAAACCCAATCCCAATCCTAATTCCCAATCCCCAATGGCACCCAATTCCAATCCCAGCTCCAATTCCAGTTACAGTTCCCGTTCCCAATCCCAATCCCAATCACCAATTCAATCCCAGTTCCAGTTCCAATCCCAATCCTGCTCCTGAGCCCAATCCCAATCCCACTCCACATCCCTATCCTATCTCGATCTTCCCCCAGTCATAATCCCTATCCCTTCACCCATTTTCCATTTCTATTCGGATCTCAATCCTGATCCCTATCACAATCCAATCCTGATCCCAGTTCTAAAACCCAATACCAGGTCCCAATCGTTATCACAGCTTTCAATCCCTATCCCAACTCACAATCACAATCCCAGATCCAATCCCTATCCCAGCTCCCAATCCCAATCCCAGTTCCCAACCCAATTCATAGCCCAACTCCAAATCTGATCCCTATCCCAATCACAGTTCCAATCCCTATCCCCAACCTCCCCCCTATCCTCATCACAATCCCAAACCCGATCCTATCCTGATCCCAATCACAATTCCAATCTCTATCCCAGCTGCCAATCCCTATCCCGGCTCCAGTCCCTATCCCAGCTCCCAGTCCCCACTCCGATCGCTATCACAATCCCAACCCCCAATCTCAGACCCCAATCCCCATCCTGATCACTATCTCAATCCCAGCTCCCAATCACTAATCCATTCCCATCCCAGCTCCCAATCCCAAACCGAATCCATATACTAATCCCCATCCCTAAACCAATTCCAGCTCCAATCACAATCCATGTGCCACTCACAATCCCTATCCCTGCCCCCATTCCCCATCCTAATTCAGACCCCAATCCCAACCCCAGATCCAAACTCCATCGCAATCCTAGCTCCCCATCCACATCCCAATTCCAAACCCAATCACAGCTCCAATTCCAGTTCCCAATCCCAAATCCCAACCACCATTCCAATCCCAGTTGCACTCCTAGTCCTGATCCAAATCCCAATCCCAGTTTGAAACCTGATCCTGATCCCTATGCCTATCCCTATCCCAGCTCCCGATCCTGATCACAAACCCTATCCTGATCCCAATCCCAGCTCTAAACCCAATCACCATTTAATCCCACTACCAATCCTGATCCTGATCCCTACCTCTATTCCTATCCCTGCTACTGATCCCAATTGCGGCTCCTATCCCAATCCCAATCCATGTCGCTGCTCCCCATCCCAATCACGGTCCCTGTCCTGATCCCAATCCCAGCTTCAATCCCAACCCAGATCACAATCCCAACACCAGTTCCGATCCTGATCCTGATCCTTATCTCTATTACTAACCCTGTTCCCGATCCCGATCACAATCCCCTTCCGATCCCAACCACGATTCCAATCTCGGCTCCAATTCTAATCCTGACACCAACCATGATTCCAATCCCCGTTCTCATCCGGATTCGGATCCCGATCTCTAGTCTGATCCCTGCTCCAAATCCCAATACCAGCCCCAATCCCAATCCACATCCCTGCTCCCAATTCTAATCCCAAACACTATTCCTGCTCCCGATCCCTCTCCCGATCCCAATCTCAGCACTAATCTCAATTCCAGTCACTGTTGCAATCCCAGCTCCAGTCCTAATCCCGAACCCAATCCCTATACCAAACCAATCCCAGTTCCAATCCCGATCCCGAACCCTATCTCAATCCCTTTCCCTGCTCTGGATCCCGATTACGATCCCAATCTCAATACCAATTCCACCTCCGATCCATACCCCTGCTCCCGATCCAGATCCCAAAACGTATCCTTGCTTCTGATCAGTATCCCGAATCCCATCCCGAACCCAAGCTTAATACCAGGCCAAATCCCGATGTTTATGTCTAACCCCTGCTCCAGATCCCGACCCTGGCTCCCACCCCGATCCCTGTACACGGACCCTGAGGGGTAAGGGGGGGGGTGTGGGGGGGGGGGGGGGACAGTGTACCTAACGTCTGCTCCACCCCCCGATCCCTGTACACAGGCCCTGAGGGGTAAGGGGGGGGGTGTGGGGGGGGGGGACAGTGTACCTAACGTCTGCTCCACCCCCCGATCCCTGTACACAGGCCCTGAGGGGTAAGGGGGGGGGTGTGGGGGGGGGGGACAGTGTACCTAACGTCTGCTCCACCCCCCGATCCCTGTACACAGGCCCTGAGGGGTAAGGGGGGGGTGTGGGGGGGGGGGGACAGTGTACCTAACGTCTGCTCCACCCCCCGATCCCTGTACACAGGCCCTGAGGGGTAAGGGGGGGGGTGTGGGTGGGGAGGGGGGGACAGTGTACCTAACGTCTGCTCCACCCCCCGATCCCTGTACACAGACCCTGAGGGGTAAGGGGGGGGGTGGGAGAGGGGGGACAGTGTACCTAACGTCTGCTCCACCCCCCGATCCCTGTACACGGACCCTGAGGGGTAAGGGGGGGGTGTGGGGGGTGGGGGGACAGTGTACCTAACGTCTGCCCCACCCCCCGATCCCTGTACACGGGCCCTGAGGGGTAAGGGGGGGGGTGAGGGGGGGACGGGACAGTGTACCTAACGTCTGCTCCACCCCCCGATCCCTGTACATGGGCCCTGAGGGGTAAGGGGGGGGTGTGGGGGGGGGGGGGGGACAGTGTACCTAACGTCTGCTCCACCCCCCGATCCCTGTACACGGACCCTGAGGGGTAAGGGGGGGGTGTGGGGGGTGGGGGGACAGTGTACCTAACGTCTGCTCCACCCCCCGATCCCTGTACACGGACCCTGAGGGGTAAGGGGGGGGGTGTGGGGGGTGGGGGGGGACAGTGTACCTAACGTCTGCTCCACCCCCCGATCCCTGTACACGGGCCCTGAGGGGTAAGGGGGGGGTGTGGGGGGGGGGGGGGGACAGTGTACCTAACGTCTGCTCCACCCCCCGATCCCTGTACACGGACCCTGAGGGGTAAGGGGGGGGTGTGGGGGGGACGGGACAGTGTACCTAACGTCTGCTCCACCCCCCGATCCCTGTACACGGGCCCTGAGGGGTAAGGGGGGGGTGTGGGAGAGGGGGGACAGTGTACCTAACGTCTGCTCCACCCCCCGATCCCTGTACACGGGCCCTGAGGGGTAAGGGGGGGGGTGGGAGAGGGGGGACAGTGTACCTAACGTCTGCTCCACCCCCCGATCCCTGTACACAGGCCCTGAGGGGTAAGGGGGGGGGGGGTGGGAGAGGGGGGACAGTGTACCTAACGTCTGCTCCACCCCCCGATCCCTGTACACGGGCCCTGAGGGGTAAGGGGGGGGGTGGGAGAGGGGGGACAGTGTACCTAACGTCTGCTCCACCCCCCGATCCCTGTACACAGGCCCTGAGGGGTAAGGGGGGGGGTGTGGGGGGGGGACGGGACAGTGTACCTAACGTCTGCTCCACCCCCCGATCCCTGTACACGGGCCCTGATGGGTAAGTGGGGGGGTGGGAGAGGGGGGACAGTGTACCTAACGTCTGCCCCACCCCCCGATCCCTGTACACAGGCCCTGAGGGGTAAGGGGGGGGGTGAGGGGGGGACGGGACAGTGTACCTAACGTCTGCCCCACCCCCCGATCCCTGTACACGGACCCTGAGGGGTAAGGGGGGGGGTGGGGGGACAGTGTACCTAACGTCTGCTCCACCCCCCGATCCCTGTACACGGGCCCTGAGGGGTAAGGGGGGGGTTTGGGAGAGGGGGGACAGTGTACCTAACGTCTGCCCCACCCCCCGATCCCTGTACACGGGCCCTGAGGGGTAAGGGGGGGTGTGGGGGGGGGGGGGACAGTGTACCTAACGTCTGCTCCACCCCTCGATCCCTGTACACGGGCCCTGAGGGGTAAGGGGGGGGGTGTGGGGGGGACGGGACAGTGTACCTAACGTCTGCCCCACCCCCCGATCCCTGTACACGGGCCCTGAGGGGTAAGGGGGGGGTGTGGGGGGGACGGGACAGTGTACCTAACGTCTGCTCCACCCCTCGATCCCTGTACACGGGCCCTGAGGGGTAAGGGGGGGGTGTGGGAGAGGGGGGGACAGTGTACCTAACGTCTGCTCCACCCCCCGATCCCTGTACACGGGCCCTGAGGGGTAAGGGGGGGTGTGGGGGGTGGGGGGGGACAGTGTACCTAACGTCTGCTCCACCCCCCGATCCCTGTACTCAGGCCCTGAGGGGTAAGGGGGGGGGTGGGAGAGGGGGGACAGTGTACCTAACGTCTGCTCCACCCCCCGATCCCTGTACTCAGGCCCTGAGGGGTAAGGGGGGGGGTGAGGGGGGGGGGACAGTGTACCTAACGTCTGCTCCACCCCCCGATCCCTGTACACGGGCCCTGAGGGGTAAGGGGGGGGTGGGAGAGGGGGGACAGTGTACCTAACGTCTGCTCCACCCCCCGATCCCTGTACACGGGCCCTGAGGGGTAAGGGGGGGGGTGTGGGGGGTGGGGGGACAGTGTACCTAACGTCTGCTCCACCCCCCGATCCCTGTACACGGGCCCTGAGGGGTAAGGGGGGGGGTGTGGGAGAGGGGGGACAGTGTACCTAACGTCTGCTCCACCCCCCGATCCCTGTACACGGGCCCTGAGGGGTAAGGGGGGGGGGGAGAGGGGGGACAGTGTACCTAACGTCTGCTCCACCCCCCGATCCCTGTACACAGGCCCTGATGGGTAAGTGGGGGGGGGGGGGAGAGGGGGGACAGTGTACCTAACGTCAGTCCCATCCCCTCCCCCCTGTTATTTTTCCCCAACAGAGGGTATCGGACCACCTGGCCTTCCTCATCACGGTGTGCGTGGCTTTGGGCCTGTTTTCCGTCACTCTGCTCCTCACTTGCATCGAGTCCGTCTTCCGGAACGCAATGACGGCCCTGTCGCTGCTGGTCTGGGCCGGCCTGGTCGCCATGGGATACGTCTTCGTCTTCCAGGGGGGGCCGGTGAGCGCCTGGGACCAGGTGAGGCCGCGGACGCCATCTTGGAATCCGCTTTCGCTGGGCGTTGGCCAACGAGGATGGGGAATGCGGGAGGGTTGGGGGGTGGTGGGGGGGGGGGGGGCATGTCAGAGGTGCCTTCCCCCATCCCAGCGGTTGGACAGGGCAGATCGAGACCACCTCCCGGAATATCGCGCCCGCGCGCGCAGACTCCCCCCCCACCCATCGCCCTATCCCTGTCTCAGGTCCGTGTATTCCAAAATTCCACGGACACACGAGAGGGAGGTGGATCAGGAAATGGCTCATCAAAGATCGTCATCCCAGCGGGGGGGGGGGGGGAATCAGGCCCTTCGGCCCAACGGGTCCACGCCGACCCTCCCCTGACAGTATCCCACCCAGACCCATCTCCTTCTGACGAATGCGCCAAACCCCACGGCCAATCCACCCTAACCTACACATCCCCGGGCACTATGGGTAATTTAGCACGGCCAATGCACCCTAACCTGCACATCCCTGGGCACTATGGGTAATTTAGCACGGCCAATCCACCCTAACCTGCACATCCCTGGGCACTATGGGTAATGTAGCATGGCCAATCCACCCTAACCTGCACAGGCCTGGGCACTATGGGTAATTTAGCATGGCCAATCCACCCTAACCTGCACATCCCTGGGCACTATGGGTAATTTAGCATGGCCAATCCACCCTAACCTACACATCCCTGAGCACTATGGGTAATTTAGCACGGCCAATCCACCCTGACCTGTACATCCCTGGGCACTATGGGTAATTTAGCACGGCCAATGCACCCTAACCTGCACATCCCTGGGCACTATGGGTAATTTAGCACGGCCAATCCACCCTAACCTGCACATCCCTGGGCACTATGGGTAATTTAGCACGGCCAATCCACCCTAACCTGCACATCCCTGGGCACTATGGGTAATTTAGCACGGCCAATCCACCCTAACCTGCACATCCCTGGGCACTATGGGTAATTTAGCATGGCCAATCCACCCTAACCTGCACATCCCTGGGCACTATGGGTAATTTAGCACGGCCAATCCACCCTAACCTGTACATCCCTGGGCACTATGGGTAATTTAGCACGGCCAATCCACCCTAACCTGCACATCCCTGGGCACTATGGGTAATTTAGCATGGCCAATCCACCCTAACCTGCACATGCCTGGGCACTATGGGTAATTTAGCACGGCCAATCCACCCTGACCTGTACATCCCTGGGCACTATGGGTAATTTAGCACGGCCAATCCACCCTAACCTGCACATCCCTGGGCACTATGGGTAATTTAGCACGGCCAATCCACCCTAACCTGCACATCCCTGGGCACTATGGGTAATGTAGCATGGCCAATCCACCCTAACCTGCACATGCCTGGGCACTATGGGTAATGTAGCATGGCCAATCCACCCTAACCTGCACATCCCTGGGCACTATGGGTAATTTAGCACGGCCAATCTACCCTCACCTGCACATCCCTGGGGCACTATGGGTAATTTAGCACAGCCAATCCACCCTAACCTACACATCCCTGGGCACTGTGGGTAATTTAGCATGGCCAATCCACCCTAACCTGCACATCCCTGGGCACTATGGGTAATTTAGCATGGCCAATCCACCCTAACCTACACATCCCTGAGCACTATGGGTAATTTAGCACGGCCAATCCACCCTGACCTGTACATCCCTGGGCACTATGGGTAATTTAGCACGGCCAATGCACCCTAACCTGCACATCCCTGGGCACTATGGGTAATTTAGCACGGCCAATCCACCCTAACCTGCACATCCCTGGGCACTATGGGTAATTTAGCACGGCCAATCCACCCTAATCTGCACATCCCTGGGCACTATGGGTAATTTAGCACGGCCAATCCACCCTAACCTGCACATCCCTGGGCACTATGGGTAATTTAGCATGGCCAATCCACCCTAACCTGCACATCCCTGGGCACTATGGGTAATTTAGCACGGCCAATCCACCCTAACCTGTACATCCCTGGGCACTATGGGTAATTTAGCACGGCCAATCCACCCTAACCTGCACATCCCTGGGCACTATGGGTAATGTAGCATGGCCAATCCACCCTAACCTGCACATGCCTGGGCACTATGGGTAATTTAGCACGGCCAATCCACCCTAACCTGCACATCCCTGGGCACTATGGGTAATTTAGCATGGCCAATCCACCCTAACCTGCACATCCCTGGGCACTATGGGTAATTTAGCACGGCCAATCCACCCTAACCTGTACATCCCTGGGCACTATGGGTAATTTAGCATGGCCAATCCACCCTAACCTGCACATCCCTGGGCACTATGGGTAATTTAGCACGGCCAATCCACCCTAACCTGTACATCCCTGGGCACTATGGGTAATTTAGCACGGCCAATCCACCCTAACCTGCACATCCCTGGGCACTATGGGTAATGTAGCATGGCCAATCCACCCTAACCTGCACATGCCTGGGCACTATGGGTAATTTAGCACGACCAATCCACCCTGACCTACACATCCTTGGGATGGGGGAGGGACAGTGTAGAGGGAGCTTTACTCTGTCTCTTACCCCGTGCTGTCCCTGTCCCTGGGATGGGGGGACAGTGTAGAGGGAGCTTTACTCTGTATCTAACCCCGTGCTGTCCCTGTCCCTGGGAGTGTTTGATGGGGGGGACAGTGTAGAGAAAGCTTTACTCTGTATCTAACCCCGTGCTGTCCCTGTCCCTGGGAGTGTTTGACGGGGGGGACAGTGTAGAGGGAGCTTTACTCTGTATCTAACCCTGTGCTGTCCCTGTCCCTGGGAGTGTTTGATGGGGGGGACAGTGTAGAGAAAGCTTTACTCTGTCTCTAACCCCGTGTTGTCCGTGTCCCTGGGTTGTGGAGGGAGTGGGGCGTGTGGAGATGGGGTGTAGAGGGAGTGTGTCGGTGCTGCCTAAGAGACTGACCTGTCTGAGCGCTCTATTCCAGGTCTCCTTCTTCCTGTTTATCAGCTTTGTCACGTACACCATGTTGCCCCTGAGGATGAGGGTAGCGACCTTGGTGAGTCTCCTGTCGTCTGCCTCCCACGTCGTCTCACTGAGTATTTACCTGGGCCTCTCCGAGCAGCCGAAATTCCTCTTGCCCCACCAGGTACGGGCCCCGATGGTGGGCGGGAGCGGGCGGCAGAGGGAGCTCGGGGAACGGGCATCGCACGGAGCGCGGCTCTGTTGCCGTTCGCGATGCTGGGAGCGTTTGATCAGGGGGATGGTGTAGAGGGAGCTTTACTCAGTATCTAACCCCGTGCTGTCCCTGTCCCTGGGAGTGTTTGATGGGGGGGACAGTGTAGAGGGAGCTTTACTCAGTATCTAACCCCGTGCTGTCCCTGTCCCTGGGATGAGGGGGGGACAGTGTAGAGAGAGCTTTACTCTGTATCTAACCCCATGCTGTCCCTGTCCCTGGGATGGTGGGGCAGTGTAGAGGAAGCTTTACTCTGTATCTAACCCCGTGCTGTCCCTGTCCCTGGGATGGGGGGGACAGTGTAGAGGGAGCTTTACACTGTATCTAACCCCGTGCTGTCCCTGGGAGTGTTTGATGGGGGGACAGTGTAGAGGGAGCTTTACTCTGTATCTAACCCCGTGCTGTCCCTGTCCCTGGGAGTGTGTGATGGGGGGACAGTGTAGAGGGAGCTTTACTCTCAGTGTAAAATGGGTAGAGGGTGTGTCAGGAAGAGTGTTTTGGGGGGGGGGTGGGGTGGGTGATAATCACCCAGAACGTTTTGGGAACGCTCCCTGTACTCCGTGTTCTCGAATGGGAGAGCGAGAGAGAGACCCTGCTGCCTGGGTCCAAGCCTCGGCCTAGTCCTCGTTATACAACTCCGCCCTCCCCCCTCCCCCCCCCCCCCTTCAGCACGTCCCTAATTGCCCCTCAAACCAGGAGTCTCTGTGGGGGGGGAGGGCGCCGGTGTGGGAGCTGTGAAGGATGTGGGTGTGGGGTCATGTGGAGAGACTGCAGGGGGGGGGGGGCCATCGAGTCGGCCGTTCGGTCACGGGTGACCAACCCCGGGCCTGCTGACGCTCCATTTGCGTCCCAGCTCGGCCGCTCGCCGTCGTTGCTAGGTAACGGTCGGCTCCCCACCCTCCCTGATTCCCCGTTTGGCAGCGGGACTAACCCCCCCCCCCCCCAGCATCCCCCTCCCCGGTTTTCACCTCTCTCCCTCCCCCGCTTCCTCTTTGACAGCTGGTCGCCAACGCTGTGGTGTTCACCTGTGGGATCCTGGTGGGGGCCTACCAGAAACACCTGATGGACCGGGCCCTCCGCAAGACCTTCGAGGACACCCTCAACTGCGTCAAGTCCCACCTCAAACTGGAGCACGAGAAGAAGCAGCAGGTGAGGCGGTGGGTGGGACAACTGGTGGTTGGGGGCCCGCGGCCCACTTGGGGTCAGGCTTCGGGCCTAGCTGCAACCTCTGACCTCCCTCACTCAGTGGTGATCTCTGACACTCTCAGGCCCCACTCCCCCGCTAACCGGGCCTAGTCGCGATCTCTGACACTCTCAGGCCCCATTCCCCTGTTAACCGGGCCTAGTCGCGATCTCTGACACTCTCAGGCCCCACTCCCCTGTTAACCGGGCCTAGTCGCGATCTCTGACACTCTCAGGCCCCACTCCCCTGTTAACCGGGCCTAGTCGCGATCTCTGACACTCTCAGGCCCCACTCCCCTGTTAACCGGGCCTAGTCGCGATCTCTGACACTCTCCGGGGAAACGTGGATGCTTGGGGGACGGTGCAGAGGATGTTGCCTGATATGAAGGGCACTAGCGATGAAGACAGGTTGTGTAGATAAGGATTATTTTCATGAAAAAGATGGAGCTGACGGGGGGGGGATCCTTGGTCGAGGTCTACAAAATCCTAGAATCCCTACAGTGTGGAAACAGGCCCTTCGGCCCAACAAGTCCGCACCGACCCTCTGAAGAGTAACCCACCCAGACCCATTCCCCCTGACTAATGCACCTTATCTACACATCCCTGGGCACTATGGGTAATTTAGCATGGTCAATCCACCCTAACCTGCACATCCCTGGGCACTATGGGTAATTTAGCACGGCCAATCCACCCTAACCTGCACATCCCTGGGCACTATGGGTAATTTAGCACGGCCAATCCACCCTAACCTGCACATCCCTGGGCACTATGGGTAATTTAGCACGGCCAATCCACCCTAACCTGCACATCCCTGGGCACTATGGGTAATTTAGCACGGATAAATTAGGGTGTAGAGCCAAGGGGCCTTATCCCCAGAGTTGGGGACGGACTCAATGACTGGGGATCCCGATTTCAAAGCGAGGGGGGTGAGGTTCGGGGGAGACACGCGGAAGATGACGGGACCCCTGGAAGGCGTTGCCAGCGGAGGTATCGGGGTTCGAGGACGGCAGGTTCGGGATTGGATCAGGCGGAAAAACAAAATGGCCGAACCGAGCGCCTGACGGCGGGGCGTTTGGCCCCCATCTGGGTGTCTGTTCGGGAGGGAGACCGCCGCCCTTACCTCGGTCTGCGGCCTACACGTGACTCCAGACCCCACAGCCTCCTTGGTGGACTCTCAGCCACCCGGTGGGGCAGTTGCGGACGGGGCAGTCAATATTAGGCCGGGCCAGGGACAGCCTTGTCCTGGGAAAGTGGGAGTCGCAGGTGGATAGACTAATGAAGGAGGCGTTTGGGACGCTTCCCTTTACTGGTGTAGGAGGTAGAGTTGGTCAGTTTGCAGATGACCCCAAAATTGGAGGGTGTAGTGGACAGCGAAGAGGGTTACCTCAGATTACAACAGGATCGGGACCAGATGGGCCAATGGGCTGAGGAGTGGCAGATGGAGTTTAATTCAGATAAATGTGAGGGGCTGCATTTTGGGAAAGCAAACCTTAGCAGGACTTATACACTTAATGGTAAGGTCCTAGGGAGTGTTATTGAACAAAGAGGCCTTGGAGTGCAGGTTCATAGCTCCTTGAAAGTGGAGTCGCAGGTCGATAGGATAGAGAAGGAGGTGTTTGGTTTGCTCTCCTTTATTGGTCAGAGTATTGAGTACAGGAGTTGGGGAGGTCAGGTTGGGGCTGTACAGGACATTGGTTAGGGCCACTGTTGGGATATCGCGGGCAATTCTGGTCCCCTTCCTATCGGAAAGATGTTGTGAAAGGGTTCAGGAAAGATTTACAAGGATGTTGGAGGGTTTGAGCTACAGGGAGAGGCCGGGGCTGTTTTCCCTGGAGCGTCGGAGGCTGAGGGGGGGGGTGACCTGGTTTATAAAACCATGAGGGGGCACGGATAGGGGTAAATAGACAAGGTCTTTTCTCCCCCCCCCCGGGGTGGGGGGAGTCCAGAACGAGAGGGGGGTAGGTTTAGGGTGAGAGGGGGAAAGGGAGCTGAGGGGTAACGTTCTCACCCAGAGGGTGGTGCGTGTGTGGAATGAGCTGCCAGAGGAAGGGGGTGGAGGCTGGTACAATGACAGCATTGAAAAGGGGGATGGGGACAGGGATAGGGAAGGGATTGGAGGGTCATGGGCCGAGGGGCTGGCAAACGGGGACTGGATTAGGTTAGGGATATCGGGGTCGGCAGGGACGGGACGGGCCGAAGGGTCTGTTCCATGCTACGACGCTAAATGTATCTCTCTTTCTCTCCCCCTCTCTGACCACTCGGGAGCGAGGGTTTCGGTGGGTGGGAGATGTTAGCCGTGAATCCCGCTTGGGTGGAGGGGGGGCTTTGAGTGTTACGTCCGTGGGCAGTCAGTCAGTATTTATCGCAACCTCCACCCCCCCCCCCCTCCATCTCTAACCTCCACCTCCCACCGCCCCACCCCCAACCCCCTAACGCTTGAGAAGGTGGGAGGGGGTGAGCTGCCATCTTAGCCGCGTGCTGTGGGGTAGACCCACGATGCCCCTCAGGGAGGGAGGGGGTGACAATCCCAGGATTCTGACCCCAGGAAGGAATGGCCGATAGATTCCGGGACGGGGAGGGGGTCAGAGTTGAGGGGAGGTGGGAGGGGTGATGTCCCCCACCCCCCACCTCCCCCCCCCCCCCCGTGTATCTGCTGCCCCCCTCCAGAGACAGAGAGAGATTTAACCAGGAAGGGGAATGGAGGGCTGGGGCATTGAGGGTATTCAAGGCTGAGACAGAGAGAGAGATTTAACCAGGAAGGGGAATGGAGGGCTGGGGCATTGAGGGTATTCAAGGCTGAGACAGAGAGAGATTTAACCAGGAAGGGGAATGGAGGGCTGGGGCATTGAGGGTATACAAGGCTGAGACAGAGAGAGAGATTTAACCAGGAAGGGGAATGGAGGGCTGGGGCATTGAGGGTATTCAAGGCTGAGACACAGAGAGGGATTTAACCAGGAAGGGGAATGGAGGGCTGGGGCATTGAGGGTATTCAAGGCTGAGACACAGAGAGAGAGATTTAACCAGGAAGGGGAATGGAGGGCCGGGGCATTGAGGGTATTCAAGGCTGAGACAGAGAGAGAGATTTAACCAGGAAGGGGAATGGAGGGCTGGGGGCATTGAGGGTATTCAAGGCTGAGACAGAGAGAGAGATTTAACCAGGAAGGGGAATGGAGGGCTGGGGCATTGAGGGTATTCAAGGCTGAGACAGAGAGAGAGATTTAACCAGGAAGGGGAATGGAGGGCTGGGGCATTGAGGGTATTCAAGGCTGAGACAGAGAGAGAGATTTAACCAGGAAGGGGAATGGAGGGCCGGGGCATTGAGGGTATTCAAGGCTGAGACAGAGAGAGAGATTTAACCAGGAAGGGGAATGGAGGGCCGGGGCATTGAGGGTATTCAAGGCTGAGACAGAGAGAGAGATTTAACCAGGAAGGGGAATGGAGGGCTGGGGGCATTGAGGGTATTCAAGGCTGAGACAGAGAGAGAGATTTAACCAGGAAGGGGAATGGAGGGCTGGGGCATTGAGGGTATTCAAGGCTGAGACAGAGAGAGAGATTTAACCAGGAAGGGGAATGGAGGGCTGGGGCATTGAGGGTATTCAAGGCTGAGACAGAGAGAGAGATTTAACCAGGAAGGGGAATGGAGGGCTGGGGCATTGAGGGTATTCAAGGCTGAGACAGAGAGAGAGATTTAACCAGGAAGGGGAATTGGGGGGGGGGGAGGAAAATGGGGAGCGGAGGACAATCAGATCGCACTGAACGGGGGGGTAGCAGATGGGCCGAATGTCCTCCTTACGTGAGACGAGATGGTGCCAGTGACTTGCGCATGGCAGTGGGGGGGGGGGGGGGGTGGACGAGGTGATGGGGAAACGGGAGAGTTTGTACAAGCTAACGGCTCTGCACCCCCCCTCCCCACATCCCCGCCCCCCCCCCCCCCCGACATCCCCCCCCCCCCCGACATCCCCCCCCGTGTGTTGCTGTTTGACCTCAGGACCACCTCCTGCTCTCGGTGCTGCCCCTCTACATCGCCCTGGAGATGAAGGCAGAGATCATCGAGCGTCTGACCGGGCCCCGGGAGGGTCAAGCCCAGCCCGAGAGCACCAACAACTTCCACAACCTCTACGTCAAACACCACCGGGACGTCAGGTAAGGGAATCCCCAGGGATTGGGGGAGGGGAGGTGGGGGATATCGGGATAGGGTGGGAGTGTGGGGGATACGGGGATAGGGTGGGAGAGTGGGGGATACGGGGATAGGGTGGGAGAGTGGGGGGGATACGGGGATAGGGTGGGAGTGTGGGGGATACGGGGATAGGGTGGGAGTGTGGGGGATACGGGGATAGGGTGGGAGAGTGGGGGATACGGGGATAGGGTGGGAGAGTGGGGGATACGGGGATAGGGTGGGAGAGTGGGGGGGATACGGGGATAGGGTGGGAGTGTGGGGGATACGGGGATAGGGTGGGAGTGTGGGGGATACGGGGATAGGGTGGGAGAGTGGGGGATACGGGGATAGGGTGGGAGAGTGGGGGATACGGGGATAGGGTGGGAGAGTGGGGGATACAGGGATAGGGTGGGAGAGTGGGGGATACGGGGATAGGGTGGGAGAGTGGGGGATACGGGGATAGGGTGGGAGTGTGGGGGATACGGGGATAGGGTGGGAGAGTGTGGGATACGGGGATAGGGTGGGAGAGTGGGGGATACGGGGATGGGGTGGGAGAGTGTGGGATACGGGGATAGGGTGGGAGAGTGTGGGGGGTACGGGGATAGGGTGGGAGAGTGGGGGATACGGGGATAGGGTGGGAGAGTGGGGGATACGGGGATAGGGTGGGAGAGTGTGGGGGGTACGGGGATTGGGGGAGGGGAGGTGGGGGATACGGGGATAGGGTGGGAGTGTGGGGGATACGGGGATAGGGTGGGAGAGTGTGGGATACGGGGATAGGGTGGGAGAGTGTGGGATACGGGGATAGGGTGGGAGTGTGGGATACGGGGATAGGGTGGGAGAATGGGGGATACGGGGATAGGGTGGGAGAGTGGGGGATACGGGGATAGGGTGGGAGAATGGGGGATACGGGGATAGGGTGGGAGTGTGGGGGGGATACGGGGATTGGGTGGGAGTGTGGGGGATACGGGGATAGGGTGGGAGAGTGGGGGATACGGGGATAGGGTGGGAGTGTGGGGGATACGGGGATAGGGTGGGAGAGTGTGGGATACCTGGATAGGGTGGGAGAGTGGGGGATACGGGGATAGGGTGGGAGTGTGGGGGATACGGGGATAGGGTGGGAGTGTGGGGGATACGGGGATAGGGTGGGAGAGTGTGGGATTCTGGAATAGGGTGGGTGTGTGGGGGATACGGGGATAGGGTGGGAGAGTGGGGGATACGGGGATAGGGTGGGAGAGTGGGGGATACGGGTATAGGGTGGGAGTGTGGGGGATACGGGGATAGGGTGGGAGTGTGGGGGGTACGGGGATAGGGTGGGAGTGTGGGGGATACGGGGATAGGGTGGGAATGTGGGGGGTACGGGGATAGGGTGGGAGAGTGGGGGATACGGGGATAGGGTGGGAGAGTGGGGGATACGGGGATTGGGGGAGGGGAGGTGGGGTATACGGGGATCGGGTGGGAGTGTGGGGGATACGGGGATAGGGTGGGAGAGTGGGGGATACGGGGATAGGGTGGGAGTGTGGGGGATACGGGGATAGGGTGGGAGAGTGGGATACGGGGATAGGGTGGGAGAGTGGGGGATACGGGGATAGGGTGGGTGTGTGGGGGATACGGGGATAGGGTGGGAGAGTGGGGGATACGGGGATAGGGTGGGAGAGTGGGATTCTGGGATAGGGTGGGAGAGTGGGGGATACCGGGATAGGGTGGGAGAGTGTGGGATACGGGGATAGGGTGGGAGTGTGGGGGATACGGGGATAGGGTGGGAGAGTGGGATTCTGGGATAGGGTGGGAGAGTGGGGGATACCGGGATAGGGTGGGAGAGTGTGGGATACGGGGATAGGGTGGGAGTGTGGGGGATACGGGGATAGGGTGGGAGAGTGGGATTCTGGGATAGGGTGGGAGAGTGGGGGATACCGGGATAGGGTGGGAGAGTGTGGGATACGGGGATAGGGTGGGAGTGTGGGGGATACGGGGATAGGGTGGGAGAGTGGGGGATACGGGGATAGGGTGGGAGTGTGGGATACGGGGATAGGGTGGGAGAGTGGGGGATACGGGGATAGGGTGGGAGAGTGGGGGATACGGGGATAGGGTGGGAGAGTGGGGGATACGGGGATAGGGTGGGAGTGTGGGATACGGGGATAGGGTGGGAGAGTGGGGGATACGGGGATAGGGTGGGAGAGTGGGGGATACGGGGATAGGGTGGGAGAGTGGGGGATACGGGGATAGGGTGGGAGAGTGGGATACGGGGATAGGGTGGGAGAGTGTGGGATACGGGGATAGGGTGGGAGAGTGGATCTGGGATAGGGTGGGAGAGTGGGGATACGGGGATAGGGTGGGAGAGTGGGGATACGGGGATAGGGTGGGAGAGTGGGGGATACGGGGATAGGGTGGGAGAGTGGTACGGGGATAGGGTGGTGGAGAGTGGGGGATACGGGGATAGGGTGGGAGATAGTGGGTGGGATACGTGGGGATACGGGTGGGAGAGTGGGGATACGGGGATAGGGTGGGAGAGTGTGGGATACGGGGATAGGGTGGAGTGTGGGAGGGGATAGGGGGATACGGGATAGGGGGAGTGTGGGATACGGGGATAGGGTGGGAGAGTGGGGGATACAGGGGATAGGGTGGAGAGTGGGGGATACGGGGATAGGGTGGAGAGTGTGGGATACCGGGATAGGGTGGGAGAGTGGGGGATACGGGGATAGGGTGGGAGAGTGGGATACGGGGATAGGGTGGGAGTGTGGGATACGGGGATAGGGTGGGAGAGTGTGGGATACCGGGATAGGGTGGGAGAGTGGGGGATACGGGGATAGGGTGGGAGTGTGGGGGATACGGGGATAGGGTGGGAGAGTGGGGGATACGGGGATAGGGTGGGAGAGTGGGGGATACGGGGATAGGGTGGGAGAGTGGGGGATACGGGGATAGGGTGGGAGAGTGGGATTCTGGGATAGGGTGGGTGTGTGGGGGATACGGGGATAGGGTGGGAGAGTGGGGGATACGGGGATAGGGTGGGAGACTGTGGGATTCTGGGATAGGATGGGAGTGTGTGGGATTCTGGGATAGGGTGGGAGTGTGGGATACAGGGATAGGGTGGCAGTGTGGGATTCTGGGATAGTGTGGGAGTGTGGGAGATACGGGGATAGGGTGGGAGTGTGGGATTCTGGGATAGGGTGGGAGTGTGGGATATGGGGATAGGGTCGGAGAGTGTGGGATACGGGGATAGGGTGGGAGAGTGTGGGATACGGGGATAGGGTGGGAGAGTGTGGGATTCTGGGATAGGGTGGGAGAGTGTGGGATACGGGGATAGGGTGGGAGAGTGTGGGATTCTGGGATAGGGTGGGAGTGTGGGGGATACGGGGATAGGGTGGGAGTGTGGGATTCTGGGATAGGGTGGGAGTGTGGGGGATACGGGGATAGGGTGGGAGTGTGTGGGATACGGGGATAGGGTGGGAGTGTGGGGGATACGGGAATAGGGTAGGAGAGTGTGGTATTCTGGGATAGGGTGGGTGTGTGGGATACAGGGATAGGGTGACAGTGTGGGATTCTGGGATAGGGTGGGAGTGTGGAAATCTGTGCAGGGGGTGGGAAGTGGTGAATCTCGGGCAATGGGGAGGATGGGAACCAAGAGATATTTGGAGGGGAATTGGAAGGGGTTTGCTGTGGGACTTGAGGTTCATGGGTAAGGGAAGGTCTGAGGGGGCCATATTGGGATGGAGTGGGGACATGTGTGTGCGTGTGCGTACTGGCCGCCTCTCAACCCCTGCTTCTCCCCCCACTCCCCTCTCCCTCCCCACCACACCCCCACCCCACAACCCCTTCCCAGCATCCTCTACGCGGACATTGTCGGCTTCACCCGACTGGCCAGCGAGTGCTCACCCAAGGAGCTGGTCCTGATGTTGAACGAACTCTTCGGCAAGTTCGACCAGATCGCCAAGGTGAGGGCTCGGCAAATTCACCGGGGGGGCGGGGGGGATGGTGGGGGTGGGGAACGGTGGAGACCAGCCGAGGGGAGTTGGCGCTCGGATTTCCAAGATGGCTGCCCGGCCAGGCTAAACGTCAACCCTGGATGGGAGGGGGAAATCGCCCCCCCCAATCCTTGGCGTCAAAAGGCGACCCCCATCTGACTCTCTCTCTCTCTCTCTCTCTCTCCACCCCCACCCCGTCTCTCGCAGGACAACGAGTGCATGAGGATCAAGATCCTGGGAGACTGCTACTACTGCGTCTCGGGCCTACCTGTGTCGCTCCCCACCCACGCCCGCAGCTGCGTCAAAATGGGCCTGGATATGTGCCAGGCCATCAAGTGAGCGATGGGGACCGTCGGGCAAGATGGAGGACGGGAGCCGCACTCTCCCTTAACCTCCCCAAATAAACCGAGGAGCTGGGGAAGGGGGGGGGGGGGGGGGGGGCCGGGGGGGTGAAGCAGGGCAGGAACCGGTGGCTGGGCGGCCATGAGGAGGAGGGGCCGAGTGGCCTCCGGGTGCCTGGTGGGCGAACGGGGGGGGGGGAAGGGGGTGATGGGCAGGGGTCACAGGTCACATCCCGTGGTCATGCGGAGGGAGGCCCGAGGTAATTTCCTGTCAGGGTTGTGTCTGGTTGGGGGG